>NC_057798.1:636138528-636258408 GCF_018294505.1 Triticum aestivum
CTCGCGCTGCCTCTCGCCGACGAGCGCCGCCAGCGCCTCCTCGCCCGGCTTCGCCGCCGACGTCCCGCCTCGCCTCCGGCTGCCCGAAGCCCGCCGGAGCGGAGGACCAGGTCCCTGGAGCCCCTCCGCCGCCGTCTTCGCCTGCCTCTGCGCCGGTTGCTGTCCCGCCGCCATGCCCCGCGCAACGACCGCCGCCGGCCTCTGCCTCCAGACCGGATCCGCCGTCTCCGCCGCCGGAGCTCCCTCGCCGGAGCTCCGTTGCATCACCGTCGACCGCTCGCCGTCGTCGCCTTCCGGTCGATCGGGAGGAGCCCGATCCAGCCGCGTGGGCCCTGCCTATGGCCCATCCGCGCGGTCCGCGCCCAGCCTCGCCTCGGCCCAACCCAGCTCCAGCCGAACCGGGCCAAGCCCAACGTGAGCGCCTCCCCTCTTTTCCCCGCCCGTGCGCGATTTAGCTACCGGACGCCCACCTGTTTTTTCTGCTAAAATCGGCCAAGTCCTTTATCTGTTAACTTCATGAGTGCATCTTTGACCTGTCATATCTCCTTGCATGTAGCTCCGTTTCGTGCGTGTAATATGTCAAATTGTTCGCCTCGACGAGTACATCATTACATTCCATTGCATCATATTCATTTGAGCTCATCTTGATGCCTGAATCATTGTTGCAGGAGTGCTTCATGATGTTTTTTGCTGTCTGTTAACAGAACAAGCTCATTTGTCATTTTTGCCATGATTGATGCGTGCATCCTATGAGGTTGATGTCTACATGTGTTTTGATCTATGCTATGTCTTCTTTACAAAGGTGCTTACCATATATTTTTGTGATCAATATGGTGACTAGCACAAGCATGCAAACTAGGCATCGTGATGTTGTTGATTTTAGTCCCTGTTCTGCTGTTATTTTCATGCCATGTAAACTTGATGCTACAGAGAGATCCATGCATATGTTGAGATACTTCAGTAAGGATGTTTTGAACATATGGTTATGCTCTATCCATTAATGCTCCTGGTTGCAATTATGGAGTAGTCTAGCATGTCATTTTCGTGCTCTACTTTTGCTTCAAAATGTTTCCTGGCAGATTGTTTACATGTTATTCAATTTTGCCAAGGTTGTTGTAGTTGATCCTTGCATGCTATGAACTTGTTCTTGCCTTGGTTGGTTACACAAACATGTCTTCTTGCTGATGCTATGCTTATCTTGTCATGCAGTGACTTGTGGTGAGTGAATCAGGCTTGTTAAGTAGTGTACTCGCTGTTGCTGTTTTGCTATGCTGAATCTGTTATTTCGCGATGCTATGTAAACCTGCTTCTACTAGTCATTCTATGCATAATCTGGAGATGATCAGTAAATATGCTTTGATCTACATGTCATCCTCTAACCATCCATGCCCCTGGTTGTATATAGCTTGCTTTAACTTGTTGTAATCTTGCTCTAAAGTTGCTTGATAATGTTGCTGTCAGCCTGTTAACATTAAGTTCAGTTGTTTCCATGATTGTTGCTAGTGATCCATGCACCCTATGAACTTGCTATTGCCATGCTTAGCTTCACAAACATGTCTTCTTACTGTTGGGTGCCTTTCCATGCCATGTATTGCTATGTAGTGAGTGGTACAAGCTCATCTACATGCCTTCATAATTCTGTTCCTGCCATATAACTTGCTATGTTTACATGGGTGCCATCATATTTTTTGATCCTTTTTGGCTCATGGTCAGTAAGGGACTTCTAATCTATGCATTTAGTAGTTTCATTCCATGCCTTTGTTTTCCATGATAAGTTCCTGTAACATGTTGTTTGATAACTCTAAACATTGCAACCTGATGTTATTTTCTGCAATGTCTGAATTGTTATTACTTGCAATCTTACCATGTGTGTTTGAGCATGTTCTAGTGATTTCTGGAGATAGCTCAGTGTTCATGTTTTGTAATGCTTTACCTGTACATCATGCCCATGCCTTTTGTTTTCATATTGGGATGCTGTAGCATGTTGTTTTGATGCTTGCAATATGCCTAGTTGCTGTTTTGGGCAGATTGTTGCTACAACTTGTTTCATGTGTGTGTGTTGAACCGTTGCTCCGTTTTGAGTGTGCTCTATATGAAACTTGCTTAGAATTGCATGTAGTTTCATATTATCATGTTGCATCCATGTTTTGAGGTGTTTGCTTGATGTTTGTATGCATTTTGCACCAATGCCATGTTTAACTTGTTTTGCTCATATCTTCTAGGCCGTAGCTCCGAACTAAATGAACTTTATATGTAATTTGACTAGAATCTCATGTAGATCATCTTGGTGTATCTTAACTTGATATTTAACAACTTGAACATAAGTTTTATTCAGATCTCGACCAATTTCGAAATATGCATATGAGGACTTACCGGAATTGTTATATGTTGTTCCCGGCCTCATTTAAACTTGCCTTGATGTGTTGCTCTTGTTTGCATCATCCTTTGACATGAGTAGCTTCATGTAGCATTGTCATGCATCATGATTGTTGTGCATCATGCCTTGTTCATGTGTGGTGTGTTTACCATGTTGTGTGCTTCTTTTCGATAGTTCCTGTTTCGTTGCGATCGTGAGGATTCGTTCGTCTACGCTTGGTTCGGCTTCATCCGTTCGTCTTCTTCATGGACTTGTTCTTCTTCCTTGCGGGATTTCAGGCAAGATGACTGCTACCCTGGATCTCACTACTATCATTGCTATGCTAGTTGCTTCGTTCTATCGCTTTGCTGCGCTACCTATCACCTGTTTATCAAGCCTCCCATATTGCCATGAACCTCTAACCTTTGACACCTTTCCTATGCAAACCATTGCTTGGCTATGTTACCGCTTTGCTCAGCCCTCTTATAGCGTTGCTAGTTGCAGGTGAAGTTGAAGATTGCTCCATGGTGGACAGGATTTTGGTTGGGATATCACAATATCTCTTATATTATTAATGCATCTATATACTTGGTAAAGGGTGGAAGACTCGGCCTTATGCCTGGTGTTTTGTTCCACTCTTGCCGCCCTAGTTTCCGTCATACCGGTGTTATGTTCCCGGATTTTGCGTTCCTTACGCGGTCGGGTGATTTATGGGACCCCCTTGACAGTTCACTTTGAATAAAACTCCTCCAGCAAGGCCCAACATTGGTTTTACCATTTGCCTCACCACCACCTACTTTTCCCTTGGGAGTCGCTCTCTTGAGGGTCATCTTTATTATAGCCCCCTCGGGCCAGTGCTTGTCTAAGTGTTGGTCCGAACTAGAGCCCTTTGCAGCTCCCCCTCAGGGAAACTTGAGGTCTGGTTTTAGTTGTACGGATTGCTCATCCGGTGTTGCCCTGAAAACGAGATATGTGCAGCTCCTATCGGGATTGTCGGCACATCGGGCGGTCTTGCTGGTCTTGTTTTACCATTGCCGAAATGTCTTGTAAACCGGGATTCCGAGCCTGATTGGGTCTTCCTAGGAGAAGGTATATCCTTCGTTGATCGCGAGAGCTTGTCATGGGCTAAGTTGGGACACCCCTGCAGGGTATAATCTTTCGAAAGCCATGCCTGCGGTTATAGGCAGATGGGAATTTGTTAATGTCCGGTTGTAGATAACTTGACACCAGATCCGAATTAAAACGCATCAACCGTGTGTGTAGCCGTGATGGTCTCTTTTCGGCGCAGTCCGGGAAGTGAGCACGGTTTCTGGGTTATGCTTGACGTAGGTAGGAGTTTAGGATCACTTCTTGATCATTGCTAGCTTCACGATCGTTCCGCTTGTTCTCTTCTCGCTCTTATTTGCGTATGTTAGCCACCATATTATGCTTAGTCGCTGCTGCAGCCTCACCACTTTACCCCTTCCTTTCCTATTAAGCTTTGCTAGTCTTGATACCCATGGTAATGGGATTGCTGAGTCCTCGTGGCTCACAGATTACTACAACAACAGTTGCAGGTACAGGTTGTGCGATGATCATGACGCGAGAGCGATGCTTGCTTGCGTTGAGTTCTTCTTCTGCTTCTTCGATCATGGGATAGGTTCCAGGTCGGCAGCCTGGGCTAGCAGGGTGGATGTCGTTTGAGTTTCTGTTTGTGTTTCATCCGTAGTCGGATGATGCTCTAATGTATTGTGATGTTGTATCCGTGTGGCATTGTATGCCTCTTGTATGTATCCCCATCTATTATGTAATGTTGATGTAATGATATCCACCTTGCAAAAGTGTTACAATATGCGGGTCTATCCTTGGTGGGACCTTCAAGTTCCTTTTGGATAGGGTCGCATATTGGGCGTGACAACGAGCCTCTCCCTCAGCGGCGCCGGCGCCAGTGGCTCCCTACTCTGCAGCCCCTGCCTCGTAGGGCCCATGGCCCTCTCCCTCCGCAGCGTCAGCACCGGCGGCTCCCTCCTCCGCAGGCTCCCTGCCTCGTGGGGCCTGGCGGCCTCGCGCGCGGACGACTCATCGCAGGCACTTCCTTCAGCTAGATCCTGCGCGCCAAGAAGGCCGTTGCCGCCTCCTGCAAGGATGAACCCAACGTCGTCGCCCAGGTCCCTCCTCCCTCCTCCCAAACTTCTCTTCCACTCTATGCTGTACTTTAATCCCTAGACATTAGTAAATTTCTGTATATTTAGTTGATTATTGTTTCACCTCCATTTATTTTTGACAGATGAGGACATGTTAGTGATGGATGTCGGGATGGTGGTGTACCCATACTTTCATGAACTTTTGTGTGATTAGTGGTTTGGAAAAGATGAATCACATGAATGATTGCTGGAAGTATATTGTCTGATGCTATATTGGTGATGTGCGTGAGCTGATTTGGACCTTTTCATCTTGGTCTGTGCAAAATTTGAGCCTTTGAAGGATTTGAATGGAGCATATGTATGCATGCTACGGTTCATCTTAGGTGAGTGCGAATCTTCAGCATCTGTCTCATGTTGCTTCTAGGAAGATGCTTTTAATTGTTTTATTATCGATGATATCAATTTGGTAGCAACCTTTGAGTGGTGGCAAGATTATGTGCATAGTATACTTTCAGCACTTGCATATCCTTGGTTCCTTGCTTGGTGCGGGATATAAGAACTTCTTGTTTTATGTTCTTTGGATGCACAAGCAGCAGAAGTCAAACTTACCATTTCTAACTTTTGTTTGTGTTGGGTGCTTTCTAGCTTTTTCTGTGTGAGTGGGCTAATTTTGGGTTATATTTTGTGGGTGGCAGGATTTTGGCTGTGAGTTGTTTGTATGTAGAAATGTTGGTTGTGGTTGCCTCCCGGTGTTTGTTGCCATTCCATTCATACTCGAGATAGATCATGCACGATGGGTCATGCTTAGAGGTGCCCGGAAGAGATTCCCTGAGCATGATGAGGTTTTAGGCTCAAGACAATGTAGATTCATTCTCGCTTTACGAGAAGGCTGCTTTCCAAGCTATTTGCTTTTACTTGGTTTGGATGGGTTTGTTATTTTAGACTATAATTATGAATATACGTTGACTTACAGGGAGCTTGCTCGCTCTTCAGTTCTTTTAGCTACGACCGTGGTCCAGTCTGTAGTTCCTGTTGGCTGTGCTGATGGCCCTGCCGCTGTGATTGACCCTGATGTCCTTCTGCAGCAGCAGATGTTTCACACCAGATTGGTCTCGATAGCGTGCAATACTTAGTTTTAGCTTTATTGTGTGGGTTGTTTCTATTTTTCTGGTTTTCCATTGCTCCTAAATGTACATTGAAATCAGTGTGGCCGTATTCAGAGATATGAGCTACTATGTAGACATTATTTCATTATTTGTTTTTGCTATGTACCTGGTTACTTAATAATCATTCTTGATATTGAGAAGGGACAGAAATAAGCTGAGTATTAGACGTGATGAGTAGTGTTTGCTAGTTAACACATCTATGTTATTGGACCTGAATTAGCCAAGTATTACATGTTAAAGAAAGTCTTAAGTACCCTGGTAACTTTGCCCTTTTATGCTATTTTTATTAAGTGGTGATGGTAAAGAACTGGAATTATCTGAACATGTTGATACTTTCACACCTTAAATTATATAATCCATTTTGGTGGGAGATCCACTTTTTAAAATTTCTATTGTATATGGTTCATGTCGGAGAGACGATGGAGTCACCGTATTGAGGAAAGTTAGTCTGGCATCATATTTTATATGGTCTGATGCTCAGACACGACTGAATTTCATCATTCTGTTTGTAAAATTTCATTTGATGATACATCATATGTACCTGTCAAGAGTCATAGATTACTAGATATATGAGGTACTGCAGTAATGCCTTTGCTCTGTATGCCTATTGCCTAACTTCTATTCTATCTTACTTATGATATCCTGAATTGATGACTTTCATTCATTCATAGAAAAAGAAGAAGAGGGAAGAAGCATCAAGATATCATGCAAAGGTACTTGCATTATGAAATATAGTTGTGTTGCATTTGGAGCTCATTTGAATAGTGTGCTAATACATTAGTCTCTTCGTTCTTGGATAAAGCATCTAGCGCTTATTTGGCGCTATTTTTGTGGTTCTATCTATCTATCTATCTTTGCCTTGCACACTCCAGAAAATGCATCATTCTATCTTTGAGATTTTTCTTAGTCGTATACACTTATTATTGTTACTTCTATTAGTCAAAGACAATTGGAAAAGTGATTTTGGTTTTTTTGTGATTTCTCCTCATCTTCCCTGTCCTGCCACACAATAGTTGAGGCTACAGTGGCAATTTCTAATTACAAACACGAAATAAGTTAAGAGACATACAAACTAATTAAATATTGCCTATAACATAATCACATTGCAAATATCCTATATATCTGCAGCCATAACAACATCTTTCAAATTCTACAATTTTATCCTGATGGTAGCAGTGCCTTTGGTAGTTCTTGCGTCTGGTTGCTCCAATGCCAGCAAAACAGTGGATGAGCTACTTCCCTTTCAGTCTATAACCGCTGGAGAGACAGTGAAAATGGCTGAGCTCCTGCTTATACATAGGTTTCAAATGATGTTTTATCTTGTGTTCCTTTCTCAAACATACTACTATTTTTTTATATAAATGGGGGTCGGATATGATATGATATGTTCATTTGCAGGGTTGGGGGGATCGGATCCCTAGGGGCAGAGATGCAGTCCTCTAGAGCTGTTGGGAAGAACAAGATGGGTAAGCTCCTCCTATTGCTCTTCTATGTTGATTTAGTAGAAGAAAATAAAATTAGGAAGAGTATCTGTAGATCTATTTTGATGCTCTCAGTCTCATTCATGATTTATCCTGTAGCTAAGTCTCTTTCATGTGCATATCCTATGTTTAGTGAATTGCCCGCTAGCTGTTGATTTACTCTTTGTTGTAAATTGGTTAGAAAAAAATACTTTATTACCATGGTTCTGATTGTGCACCTTTTTGGCTTAGAAAAAAGAATAATTTCTTGAGCATGAGCAACTGATTCGCAAGCTGATTGCAGGTACTGATTTCCGTCTTGGCTCCATGCAATGACTCAGCGATCGATTCGATCCAATTTTTTGAGCTCATATCAAAATATTTCTTGAGCAGCATGCCTTGAGTATATTGGACTCAATTGTGATCTATATCAGGTGAGTAAATCATGCTCAGTAATATAATTATGTTGTAAACTAGAGAAAGATGGTGATGTTTTAATTATCGAGGTTGTACACCTGTATAGCTAATGATGGTGTACTCTTATGTTAGCTAAAACTGCTTCTGCTGTGTAGTTCATCTGACCAAATTTTTATGGACATAAAAACATATATTGATATGCGATATTTTACCGAATACAAAAACAACATCAGCATGACAAACTGTCATGCTGATTTAATCCCTCCCCCATTTCTTTTGATTTAATTCCTAGAATCCCATTGTTGTTTGTGCATATTATCTACGCCCATCGCCCATATTTTCTATTTTCATGTTCATTGATATGCGATATTGTGCTGATTACAAAAACAGCATCAACATGTCAGATTGTCATATGAGAAATATAAGATAAAAGAATAGTCTGTTGCTTCTCTCCGATTGCACATGGATACTTCAATTTTGAGGTGCACTTGTGGTTTTAGTTATGACATAATCTTGGTTGACTGAAGAATTAGTTCTGATGAACTGTCAGGGTGCTTAGTTCAGTTAAAAAGATCATGCAATGTTGTCGTTCTCTCAAAGCATTTGTTCAGTTCAGTGAGTGGGCTTATTTCGGGTTATATTTTGTGGGTGGCAGGATGTTTGCTGTGGTTCCTATATACATATGTTGGATGTGGTTGCCTGCCGGTGTTGCCATTCCATTTGTACTTGAGAGTGATCATGGACGATGGGGTCGTGCTCGGAGGAGTCGAACTCGAAATTGATGTGTCTGGAAGCGATTCCCTGACTATGAGGAGGTTTTTTGGGCTCAAGACGGTGTAGATTCTTTCTCGCTTTACAGGAAGGCCACTTTCCAAGCTTTTGCTTTTTCCAGAGTTTGTATGGGCTTGTAATGTAGGACTATAATTATGAGTGTATGTCGATTTATAGGTAGCTTGCTCGCTCTGCAGTTCTTTTAGCTTTTTAGCTGCGACGTTGGTTTGGCCTACAATGCCTGTTGGTTGTGTTGATGGCCCTGCTGCTGTGATTGACCTTGATGTCCTTCTGCAGCAACATACTATTATTAGCAGTCATCTAAATACTCTACAGTTCCAGTAATAGATGAACCGGTCTATCAAATATGCACTGATTTCTTTCTTGCCTGGCCCCTCTTTGATTACGTTGTTTTCTTATATATTAGATGTTTATTCTCCTGTTGTAAAAGCATATCTGCATTGTTTATATTGTTTCATCTGTATTTTGTGCACAAAGTTACTTGACTGTTTGACACATTCATAATACAACTTGCATGATTAGTTCACTGCACAGTCATAGGACAATCAGTATTTTTTCTATCCACATCTCTCACTGACAGCCCCCTCACTAATGCAACACGCGTTTTACCGCACCCCTGCAGGTTGTTGTCCTGTTACATGTGCTAAACTTGCGTTCCTACTAATTCGTCATGCGGTTTGGTCTATTACCATTTGGACATATCTTGGACCGGCACCCTCGCGCCAAGGCGCGTTGCTGATCTAGTTGGTGTGATGGCAGTGCATGCGAGGCTACTAGCAAGCTGGTCGATGGGTTAGAAACACACTCGTCCTATTTTGTTTTTCATTTTATTTGAGGGCTCCTTACATAAATAGAAAAAAGCTAAGGGCTTTTCTGCAAACCTATCATGCACGTGGGGTCATAGTGGTTGACAGCAGGCCCTGGCCATGCTGGGATGCCACCCAAGCAGCGGATACACATGCGTACGCGAAATGTGACCGTATTTGCACGCTCGCGCAAGTTTGATGACTAGAATCACATATTTTACAAGTTTGTGCACCAAACTGACCGTCGCGTGCAAGTTCTATGACTCCCAGTGTATTTAACTCATTTATATACTACAACACATCTTCCTCTTCTCCGGGCACTAAAGCTGCATCTCGCTGCTGACCTCCAACTACACAAATGTGCTGGCCGCACACATGGTGTACTTTCCTGCCATTGCTCCCGGGTGATTCCATCCTCCATAGTCCAAACTCTAAATTAGTATGCCATCATCATCTTTGATAGAAATAGGTTGCATGCTCTCAGGGGCAAAATTTTGTGTTTTGACCCTTTTCACGTATAAAATCGAGATCTGACCCCGTTATGATTTTTTTCTCGACATTTGACCATTTTGCTACCGTTGTAGACCCTGACGTAGGGATGTACAGGCTACCGCCGTCCTCCCTGGTGGTAGGTTGCCTGACACCGTCTGGCCGTTAACGGCCGTGTACACATGGTAAAGGGACCTACCGCTGCCGTCTATGGCGGTAGGCTCTTGCAGCCTACCGCTGAGGTCTCTGGCGGTAGGGTCCTAGATAAGGTTGTGAGGAGGGGGCTGTGCTGCTCCCCCACCCACTCATTCACCCCACTCTTGTTTCGTGCTCAAGTTCTCTCCCCCTCTTCTCCCCCACCAAATCACCCACTAGACCCCCCTCCATTGCTTGAGATTTGGCTATTGGATCGAGGCCATTTGCATCACCCAAGGCACCTCCCCCACCCCCTTCATTTGGTTGGTTCAAATATTGCATTTTGCTCATTTTGTTGGAATCACTAGTTCATGGTTTTGTTGTGGTGAAATCAATGCATATGATGCATTTAGGGTAATGTTTGACAATGTATTGTGTCACTACCATCGTTTGGGTAGTAAGAAATATCATCTTTGGTTTTGTTAGGGTTAATGACATGGTTAGGGTTAAGGTTATGGTTATGCTTAAGTAAATGCCTATATGACGAACATTATGGTTATAGTTTAGTTAGGGTTTTGTTAGAGTAGTTACCTCTCGAATTATAGCTCGATCTACTCCTAGGGTCTTAGTTTTTGTCAACGAACGGTTAGGATTTTTGCCTTTGATGACCGTTATAGTAATCCCTCGACTTGTAGGATGGGATCGATCATCTTTGTTGAGACTTCCAGGAGGCAGCGGCGAAGCGTGAACGTGCATTCATTGAGGAAAGGATGGACTTGTGGGTCAAAGCCGTTGAAGCATTGAATGTGGCTTGTAGAGATTTTTCAAAATATTATGTGTCGAAGTGCGATGATGCCAGAGTTAAGTTATACGAAGCTAAAGAGAAAAACATAAGCAACCTCAAGAATGAAGAGAAAAATCATAGACGCGCTCTTGCAAGGCAAATTGCATTGTGTGGAACAAGGGATGAAGTGAATGAGATGGACTTCAACAACCCTGGACAGATCATTGATTGGCTAGTTAGGCAACCATCATCGGCGATACTTAGTCGGGCAACTTGTTGGGCTTGGGTCCGTGAAAGAAATGATGTCATTTGTTGCAACCCCGGGCCGTACGACAAAGATGTCTTATTGATGGAGTAGTAGAGGGGGTTGAAACAAATGATGTTGTAGTGTCATTTGGACTGTAATGGCATGTACCCTTATCATTTATGCAACCTATGTCATTTGAACCATTGAGAACATTATGTAACCTAGGTCATTATAAATAAGTTATGCTTTGTGTTTGTGTTGTATCATTTGATTTGAGTTATGGTTTGTTTCATTTCATGTAGCATGGAAAACATGACCCCGGAGCAGTTGAAGAAAGTATATGAGAAGTGTTGTGGCATTGCATCTAAGAGTTTGGCGGCAGTGTCTGAGAAGATTGTCCCAGAGGGAGAACTTGGTATCAAGAGGGAGCTTGAAGCATGGTTCAAGATCAATGATGCAGACTGGACTGCCATGATGGATATGAACAAGTATTCATTCATGGAGGAACCTTCTGATCATAAGGAGAGAAAAGTTTTCCGTAGGCTTGTGAAAGAAAAAGAGAAGATATGTCACATCCCTAGTCTGGTATGCTCGAGGCTAGCTAGTAACTTGTGCATCATGTTTAAATTCCATTTAAATTTGAAATGAGGATTTGTGAAACCCTCAGAATCATTTTGGAAATGACCCAAATAAAAAAATTGTTCCAAAAAGGTCCAAGAAAATGCTCATGTTGCTCTCTGAAAATATTGGACAGAGATAAAAATCAAACCAATATTTTTAGGAGCTCATAAGTAATTATTTTGGGCATTTGGAATTAATGCAGTAATTATTTGCTTTGGATATATATTGTTATATATATATATATAAAATATTGTCCAAAAATTATGCCATTTATAAAGGAGCTCTGGAATAATATAACTAGCTTCTATAAAAATTGGCATAAGAAAATAAAATGATTTAGTATTTTTACTAAATCAGAACAAATGTCAGAAAAATAGAAAAGAAAACAAAAAGGGGAAAAACCTTACCTGGACCTACCTGCGGCCCAGCTCCTGTGCTGGCCCGGCACCGCGCGGCCCAGCAGCCCGGCCCAGCCCGCCTCCTCCTCTGTCGTCTTCTCCCCCTCGCCCAAGCAGGTGCGTGCCCGCGCCACAGCCGGCCGCGGCCACGCGCCCGACCACCTCCTGCTTCTCCCTCTCGTCGCCCTGGACGCCCTGGAACGACGCCATGACGCCCGACACCTCTCCTCTCCTCTCCCTCGCATTCGCTCTCTCTTCCTCCCCCCTTGCTCTCTCCCGAAACCGAACGCCACCGACGCCACCGCTCGCCGTTGCCGCGGCCACTGCCTTCCCCTCGTCCCTCCGTCGTGTCCACGCGCTCCGCCGCTGTGGGCTACGCCTCCTCGACGAGACGCACGGCGCCGGATGCCCTGGAACGCCGCCATCACCATCGTCTTCGTCACCGGCTGCCCGAGATCGCCGACGACGCTCCGGCCGCACCAGTGCCTCCCCGAGCCCGCTGACGCCTTCGCTGGATCCGCGGTGAGCTCCGCCACCGTTCCCCTCTCTCTGTTTAGCTGCCCGCACGCCATAGCCCTCCTCCCCACCACGGCCGAAGCCTCTCGCCGCCGTCCATGTCGCCGTCGTTGTCTCGGCCCACCTCCGCCCAAACCGAGCACCCCATCGTGCTCCCGGTGCCACGAGGGTGCCGCAGAGCCCCTCGGGTGGCCTCCCCGTGCCCCGCAGCCCGTTCCCGCTCGAAGCCGAACTCCGGCCGACGCCCCGAGCTCCGCTCCGGCGAGCTCCGGCCACCCCAGCTCCCCCTACCTGCTCCGCTGGCTGCGCGAGAGCCCGGGCTACGCCCCGGTGCCCTTAGTCGCCGCCCCCGTGGCCTGTAACACGGACGCCGCCGCGTCCAGAGGTCGCCGGTGTTAACCTCGCCGGCCTGACGTGTGGGCCCGACCTGCCAGGTGATTAGCTCCGTGCTAATCACCGCCTAATTAGCCACTGACACTGACCGGTGGGCCCCGGCCCCCTAATCCTTTTAATTAAGCAAATAACCCCCCCTGTTAACTAACTGTGACACTGATGTGTGGACCCCACACGCCAGGTTTGACCCTGGTCAGCCCTGGTTGACCTGCTGACGTCATGCTGACGTCATGCTGGCACAATAATATATTTTCTGGAATTAAAATAAATCAGGAAATCAACTTATACATGCTGTATAAGTGAAACACTAAAATGGCTTATATATGCTGTATAAGTGGAATTAAAATAAATCAGGAAATCAACTTATACATGCTGTATAAGTGGAATTAAAATAAAATGCAATCTATCCATCTGTACTAGTTTCATGCAAGACAAACCAACTTATACATGCTGTATAAGTGAAACACTAAAATGGCTTATATAAAGGGCTTAATTTGGAGATGCATTTGAACCTTTGGTTCAAATGGACTTCAAACCAATTGAATACTAGTTGCATTAGCTCAAACAACATCACATCTACATGCCATGTTCATGCATCATATTGTTGCATTGTGTATTGATTGTCGACACCGTTCCTTCTCGATAGGTTCTGCTCCGGAGAGTGTTCCTGAGTACCTGTCTGAGGAGCAGTGCCCCCCTGTTGATCTACCAGGCAAGCAAACCCCCTTGTTCATTCCGATAAAATCCTACTCTCTCACTCCTGCTCTCAATTATTGCATTAGGACAACAACGATTCATCTGCTACTTTGTGCTGCGGTAGCTGAACCCATTCCTCTGCATGACCTGTCATTGCCACAGTAAATAGTTGAAACCCACTAGCATGTGTAGGAGTTGATTGAGCCATGTTGTGTTCCTACCATGCTATGCCTGCTATTGCTTAGAGTGTGTCAGGTCTGATTCATTGGGAATGAATTGGAGTGTTACGATATGTTCTGGTGCTGAGAGTTAAGTGTGTGAACATGATTTGGTAAAGGTAGCGATGAGAGGCCATGTAGGAGTACATGGTGGGTTGTCTCACTGGAACCGTCCTTAAGCACTGAGTTCTATGTATGTTGTCCAATGACTCGATACTACCACACATTGGGCTCCGGGCGCTCCAAGCCCTCTCGACTTATTAACCGAGTTGATCTCTGTCCAGGAGTCGCAAATAGTTTCTGGTGTTTGTAGGTAGTGCTATTTTTCTACCAAGTGGCACCCGGCAGGGTGGGCTTGGGACAGACTAGGCACACGTGGCCTGGTGTACCGAGTGGCACCCGGATGGTGGGCTCGGGAACCCTGCACACATCGTTTGGGGCCGTGAGCGAAACCCCGGCCGGATCTCCTTGCGGATGGAACCCTAATAGGCGATAAACCTGGGCTAGAGTCTTGTGTGGTTAGTCAGGTCATGGCCGACACCCTCGCCAGGCTTCCGCTTGAAGGTTGCCGAGATACATGACGTGTACATGGCGGTAAGTGGCGAGAGCGTGTGTGAAGAAGTACACCCCTGCAGGGTTAACATGATCTATTCGAATAGCCGGGTCTGCGGTTATGGACTTCTTGGATGCTTACATGGTACATAGACAACTTGAAGTGGATACTCTAAAATGCTCAAGACAAGTGTGAGTGCTATGGATGGCCTTCTCGTAGGGAGACGGGGATGAATCCATAGTAGTGTATTGTGTGGTGATTAGTGGACTCGTGTGCATCATATCACCTCAAAAAAAGTTCTGGTAGTCGTAGAACAGGTTAGCCACATAGTCAAAGCTAGCTTGCTGCAACTAAACCCCACATTACCCTCATGATACAAATGCATGTATGATAGGATCTGATGTAAGTCTTCCTGAGTACCTTTGTACTCATGTTGCTTTATTTTATGTTTTTGCAGCGAAGACTTCGGTCTTACTAGTGTTCCTGTGGACTTCGACGAGTAGCTTGTACCTCAGCTACGATCTTGATCAGATGTTGTAGATAGTCAGGCTCTTCAGCCTTTTTCATTTGTAGATGTCTGTACCCAGACATGTAATGCTTCCGCTTGTTGCTTGATTGCTCTGAATGTTGGGTCATGTGACCCCTGTTTGTAATAAATGCTATGTTGGCTCTTCCGAGCCTTTATCTATATGAGTTGTTGAGTTATGCTGTGATGCCATGTTGTACAGCACATACTTGCATGTTATGCGTACGTGTAATCTGTATTGCTATGTGTGGGATCTGACTATCTAGTTGTTTATCCTTAGTAGCCTCTCTTACCGGGAAATGTCTCCTAGTGTTCCACTGAGCCCTGGTAGCGTGCTACTGCTCCGGAACACTTAGGCTGGCCGGCATGTGTCCTTCTTCGTTCCTGTGTCTGTCCCTTCGGGGAAATGTCACGCGGTGTTTACCGGAGTCCTGCTAGCCCAGTTGCTACAGTCCGGATTCACTCGCTGATGACCGACACGTTCGATGCTGGGTCATGGATGCTTGTCCCTGTAAGTTAGTGCCACTTTGGGTTTACGACTAGCCATGTCAACCCGGGCTCCTTATCATATGGATGCTAGCGACACTATCATATACGTGTGCCAAAAGGCACAAACGGTCCCGGGCAAAGGTAAGGCGACACCCGTGGGGATACCATGCGTGAGGCCGCAAAGTGATATGAGGTGTTACATGCTAGATCTATGTGGCATTGAGTCGGGGTCCTGACAGCTTTTGGTATCAGAGCCTGACTGCCTGTGGAATTACCAAGCCAAACTGGTCGAAGTTGAGTCTAGAAATTCTTTAGTTATGTAAGGGAATTGATTGTGGGAAGGAACATAAGGCTCTTTTTACTCCTTTTACCTCATGGCCTTCTGATCTGAGTCATCCTACCTTTCCTACGGGGTTAAGAAACTAGGCTTTCTCTTCCGTCTATCAGGATCACGTGTTACTACTCCGTAGTTCCATAGGATTGGTTGATCAGAGTCATACCCCAGTTTCAAGTACTTCTGATGTAGTCTGCTTAGTACTATCTCAGAACCTTGAGTGATGATGATGAGTATGTTACTACCCCATTTTAGCAGGATGTCTCATTCTAAGCATTTTACTGCCGTTATGCTGCCGGAATTGCCCTAGGAGTTTGAGAGATACTAATTTCCTTGTCCTACATTCTATAGCCTATAGATGATGCTGACTCCGTCCTTGGTTTCATTTCTTAGGATGTCATCAGCTAAGCGAAGTTCTGTTGCCCGTAGCCAGAACCACGGAGATGGTAGGGATGAGGATCCTCCCGACCAGCCTTCGTTGACAGAGTTCATGCTAGAGATGGAGAGGAACAAGCGTGAGTCTAACCGTTTGTTGGCACGTATCAAGGAGAACACCGCACATCAGTCCAATAAGTCTGCGACCATTCATGACTTCATCCGCTTGCACCCACCTACCTTTCATCATTCCATCGAGCCACTCGATGCAGATGACTGGCTCCGTAGCATCACTCATAAGCTGCGTTCCGCGAACGTAGCTGAAGATGACAAGGTCACCCATGCCACATACCACCTGGAAGGTCCTGCTAGTCTTTGGTGGCAGAACTATGAGGCTATGCTTCCAGCTGGCCAGATTCCTACCTGGAGAGATTTCACTGATGCTTTTCGCGAGCATCACATTCCTGAAGCCCTCATCGATCGCAAGAGAGAAGAGTTCTGTAGTTTCACCCAGAGTAAGATGGCTGTTGATGCTTACAGCAGAGAGTTTGAGAACCTTGCCCGCTATGCTACAGAAGAAGTGTCCACGGACGCCAAGAAGCAGGCTAGGTTCCGGAAGGGTCTCAACCCCAAGTTGCGTCGTGATCTCCACCTACATCATTGTGATACATTCCAAGCTCTGGTGAACAAGGCCATTAATGCAGAGACAGCTCAGCTCACTTACGAGGAGTCTCGTAAGCACACCCGTGATTTGGGATCTTCCTCCGGTTCTGGTTCTCAGAAGCGCCGGATTTGGGTTCCAAACTCCGCTCTTCCTCTCGGATATGCACCGAGACCATCTTATGTGGTGCCTTCCCCAGCTCAGTCGCATGTTCCACCCAGGCCTACTGGTAGACCGCTTGTCAGTGCGGGTCCACGTCCAACTTCAGGGACTTGCTTCACATGCGGGAAGCCAGGACACTATGCACGTGAGTGCCCTCAGACTAGTTATGCTCCACCCCAGCCCGAGAAGACTGTTGGTTGTGTTAAGCCATCAAGCAAGACGATCAGTGCCAAGCCAGCCCCCACTGAACGTGGACGTGTGCATCACGTCTCAGCTAAAGACGCTCATGATGATCCGGATGTCGTTCTTGGTACACTCCTTGTCAATTGTCATCCAGCATCGGTTCTGTTTGATACTGGAGCATCTCACTCCTTCATTTCTGAAGGCTATGCTCGTTTACACGACATGTCATTTTGTGATATGCCAACTCCGCTTGAAATCCAAACCCCAGGGTCTAGATGGCAGACCACTAGAATCAGCCATGGTAATGAAATCCTTGTAGATAGACTTGTATTTCTTGCATCACTTGTAGCCCTCAAGTCTTCGGATATCAACATCATCTTGGGTATGGACTGGATGACAGCTCATTATGCCAAGATTGATTGTTACACCAGGTCCGTTCAGCTTACACACCCATCTGGCAAGTTAGTCACTGTCTCCACTAGAGTTGCAACGCGTCAGCTCTATTCTCTTAATGCCAGCCCTCTCCCAGACCTTGAAGATATCCCGGTAGTCCGTGACTTTCCGGATGTCTTTCCAGAAGAACTGCCAGGTGTTCCACCTGACAGAGATGTAGAGTTCGTCATAGATCTTATCCCAGGAACTGCTCCAATCTCTAGGAGACCTTACAAGATGGCACCCTTAGAACTAGCCGAGCTTAAGAAACAACTTGATGAGTCCTTGCAAAAGGGTTTCATCCATCCTAGTTCTTCTCCCTGGGCTTGCCCCGTCCTCTTTGTCAAGAAGAAGGATGGTACGGACCGGATGGTTGTAGACTATCGTCCCGTTAATTTGGTCACGATAAAGAACAAGTATCCGCTCCCCAGGATGAACGACCTGTATGATCAGCTCGCTGGATCCTCAGTCTTCTCCAAGATGGATTTGAGGTTAGGATACCATCAAATCAAGATCAGAAACGGGGACATCCCCAAGACGGCCTTTGTCACTCGTTATGGACAGTACGAGTACACCGTCATGTCCTTTGGTCTAACCAACGCTCCAGCTACATTCTCCCGCTTGATGAACTCGATCTTCATGGAGTACTTAGATAAGTTCGTCGTGGTTTACCTTGATGATATTCTTATTTACTCGAAGAACGAGGAAGAGCATTCCGAACATCTTAGACTTGTGTTAGAAAAACTCAGAGAGCACGCCTTTATGCCAAGTTCTCCAAGTGTGAATTTTGGTTGCCAGAAGTGACCTATCTAGGCCACGTGATCTTTGGTAAGGGCATTGCTGTCAACCCCGAGAGAGTTAAGGCCGTTCTCGATTGGACTCCACCTGAAATCGTTAAACAAGTTAGGAGTTTCCTTGGTCTAGCCAGCTATTGTCGCCGCTTTGTTGAAAACTTCTCCAAAGTAGCCAAACCCCTCACGGAACTTCTCAAGAAAGATAAAAAGTTTGAGTGGTCCCCACAGTGTGAGTACAGTTTTCAGGAACTGAAAATATGCCTGACTTCTGCTCCCATACTTGTGCCACCGGATTTCACAAAGGACTTTGTTATCTATTGTGACGCCTCACGACAGGGACTAGGTTGCATTCTTATGCAGGATCGTCATGTGATTGCCTATGCATCTCGACAGTTGCATCCACATGAGGATAATTATCCTACACATGATCTAGAGCTTGCAGCCGTAGTCTATGCACTCAAGACCTGGCGACATTACCTCCTTGGTAAACGTTGCGAGATTTACACCAATCACCAGAGTCTCAAGTATATCTTCACCCAACCGGATCTGAACCTTAGGCAAAGACGTTGGTTGGAGTTAATCACATATTATGATCTAGGGATTACCTGCACCCCAGGCAAAGCCAATGTCATGGCTGATGCATTAAGCCGTAAATCCTATTGCAACAATCTCATGTTGTAGCAAGGCCAACCACTTCTCCATGAGGAATTCTGTAAGCTTAATCTTCACATTGCTCCTCACGGATTCCTTTCTACCTTGGTGGCGAAACCTGATCTTGAAGATCGGATTGTCGCTGCTCAAAAGCAAGACACAGGAATTTCTCGGATCAAGAGAAACATTAAGAAGGGAGTTGGTGGGTGTTTCTCTATGGATGATCGTGGTGTTGTTTTCTTTGAGAATCGCTTGGTGGTTCCCAAGAATCAACATCTGCGACAATTGATTCTTAAGGAGGCGCATGAATCTCCTCTCACGATTCATCCCGGTAGTACTAAGATGTATCAGGACCTACGCCAGAGGTTCTGGTGGACTAGGATGAAGAGAGAAATCGCTCAGTTCATTGCCAACTGTGACGTTTGTCGTCGCGTTAAGGCAGAGCATCAGAGACCTGCTGGCACCCTTCAGCCTTTAGCTATTCCTGAATGGAAATGGGATAAAGTTGGTATGGACTTCATCACCGGCTTTCCCAGGACCAAGAGAGGGAATAACGCTATCTTTGTAGTCGTTGATCGTCTTTCCAAAGTGGCTCACTTCCTTCTTTTTCGAGAGAGTATCACTGCTAGTCAGCTCGCTGACTTATATATTTCTCGAATAGTGTCACTCGATGGTGTTCCACTAGAGATCAATTCAGACCGTGGCAGTCTTTTCACTTCTCATTTCTGGGAGAGTTTCCAAACTGCCATGGGAACCCATCTTTCCTTTAGTACCGCTTTCCACCCTCAGTCGAGTGGTCAGGTGGAAAGGGTCAACCAAATTCTCGAAGACATGCTTAGAGCTTGAGTTATCTCATTCGGTATGGATTGGGAGAAATGTCTTCCTTTCGCCGAGTTTGCTTATAACAATAGCTATCAATCCAGTCTCAAGAAAGCTCCTTTTGAGATTCTCTATGGACGAAGATGTCGACACCTTTGAACTGGTCAGAAACCGGTGAAAGACAATTCTTTGGACCGGACATGATCCAGGAGGCAGAAGAGCAAGTTCGCATCATTCGTGAGAATTTGAAAACAGCCCAGTCTCGTTAGAAGAGTCAGTATGACCGCCATCATAAGGATATGACTTATGAAGTTGGCGATAAAGCTTACCTTCGGGTCACTCCTTTGAAGGGTACCCATCGTTTTGGTATCAAGGGCAAGTTGGCTCCTCGTTACATTGGTCCCTTTCGCATTCTCGCTAAACGAGGAGAGGTTGCCTACCAGTTGGAACTACCCCCACATCTTTCTTGAGTTCATGATGTCTTCCACGTCTCTCAACTCAGGCGTTGCTTCTCGGATCCCATCCGCGGAGTGGACCACGAAACGCTTGATCTCCAAGATAACCTCACATACCGAGAGTACCCGGTTCGCATTCTTGATCAAGCAGAGCGTGTCACTCGATGTTAGAACATCAAGTTTCTCAAGGTTCAATGGTCTCATCATTCCGAGAGAGAAGCTAGTTGGGAGCGAGAAGATCGTCTTCGACTGGAGTACCCTGCTTTCTTTCCGTTGACCCCTGAATCCCGGGACGAGATTCTTTCAAGTGGGGGCGAGTTGTCACATCCCTAGTCTGGTATGCTCGAGGCTAGCTAGTAACTTGTGCATCATGTTTAAATTCCATTTAAATTTGAAATGAGGATTTGTGAAACCCTCAGAATCATTTTGGAAATGACCCAAATAAAAAAATTGTTCCAAAAAGGTCCAAGAAAACGCTTATGTTGCTCTCTGAAAATATTGGACAGAGATAAAAATCAAACCAATATTTTTAGGAGCTCATAAGTATTTATTTTGGGCATTTGGAATTAATGCAGTAATTATTTGCTTTGGATATATATTGTTATATATATATAAAATATTATCCAAAAATTATGCCATTTATAAAGGAGCTATGGAATAATATAACTAGCTTCTATAAAAATTGGCATAAGAAAATAAAATGATTTAGTATTTTTACTAAATCAGAACAAATGTCAGAAAAATAGAAAAGAAAACAAAAAGGGGAAAAAACCTTACCTGGACCTACCTGCGGCCCAGCTCCTGTGCTGGCCCGGCACCGCGCAGCCCAGCAGCCCGGCCCAGCCCGCCTCCTCCTCTGTCGTCTTCTCCCCCTCGCCCAAGCAGGTGCGTGCCCGCGCCACAGCCGGCCGCGGCCACGCGCCCGGCCACCTCCTGCTTCTCCTTCTCGTCGCCCTGGACGCCCTGGAACGACGCCACGACGCCCCGCACCTCTCCTCTCCTCTCCCTCGCATTCGCTCTCTCTTCCTCCCCCCTCGCTCTCTCCCGAAACCGAACGCCACCGCTCGCCGTTGCCGCGGCCACTGCCTTCCCCTCGTCCCTCCGTCGTGTCCACGCGCTCCGCCGCTGTGGGCTACGCCTCCTCGACGAGACGCACGGCGCCGGACGCCCTGGAACGCCGCCATCGCCATCGTCTTCGTCACCGGCTGCCCGAGATCGCCGACGATGCTCTGGCCGCACCAGTGCCTCCCCGAGCCCGCTGACGCCTTCGCTGGATCCGCGGTGAGCTCCAGCACCCTTCCCCTCTCTCCGTTTAGCTGCCCGCACGCCGTAGCCCTCCTCCCCACCACGGACGAAGCCTCTCGCCCCCGTCCATGTCGCTGTCGTCGTCTCGGCCCACCTCCGCCCAAACCAAGCACCCCATCGTGCTCCCGGTGCCACGAGGGTGCCGTAGAGCCCCTCGGGTGGCCTCCCCGTGCCCCACAGCCCATTCCCGCTCGAAGCCGAACTCCGGCCGCCGCCCCGAGCTCCGCTCCGGCGAGCTCCGGCCACCCCAGCTCCCCCTACCTGCTCCGCTGGCTGCGCGAGAGCCCGGGCTACGCCCCGGTGCCCTTAGTCGCCGCCCCCGTGGCCTGTAACACGGACGCCGCCGCGTCCAGAGGTCGCCGGCGTTAACCTCGCCGGCCTGACGTGTGGGCCCGACCTGCCAGGTGATTAGCTTAGTGCTAATCACCGCCTAATTAACCACTGACACTGACCGGTGGGCCCCGGCCCCCTAATCCTTTTAATTAAGCAAATAACCCCCCCTGTTAACTAACTGTGACACTGATGTGTGGACCCCACACGCCAGGTTTGACCCTGGTCAGCCCTGGTTGACCTGCTGACGTCATGCTGACGTCATGCTGGCACAATAATATATTTTCTGGAATTAAAATAAATCAGGAAATTCCAGAAAATGTTGAAAACTTCAAAAATTCATATCAATTCAACCGTAACTCAGATTGAAATAATTTATATATGAAAAATTATCAGAAAAATTCAATCTATCCATCCGTACTAGTTTCATGCATGAAAAACCAACTTATACATGCTGTATAAGTGAAACACTAAAATGGCTTATATAAAGGGCTTAATTTGGAGATGCATTTGAACCTTTGGTTCAAATGGACTTCAAACCAATTGAATACTAGTTGCATTATCTCAAACAGCATCACATCTACATGCCATGTTCATGCATCATATTGTTGCATATAATTGTGTATTGATTGTCGACACCGTTCCTTCTCGATAGGTTCTGCTCCGGAGAGTGTTCCTGAGTACCTGTCTGAGGAGCAGTGCCCCCCTGTTGATCTACCAGGCAAGCAAACCCGCTTGTTCATTCCGATAAATCCTACTCTCTCGCTCCTGCTCTCAGTTATTGCATTAGGACAACAACGATTCATTTGCTACTTTGTGCTGCGTAGCTGAACCCATTCCTCTGCATGACCTGTCATTGCCACAGTAAATAGTTGAAACCCACTAGCATGTGTAGGAGTTGATTGAGCCATGTTGTGTTCCTACCATGCTATGCCTGCTATTGCTTAGAGTGTGTCAGGTCTGATTCATTGGGAATGAATTGGAGTGTTACGATATGTTCTGGTGCTGAGAGTTAAGTGTGTGAACACGATTTGGTAAAGGTAGCGATGAGAGGCCATGTAGGAGTACATGGTGGGTTGTCTCACTGGAACCGTCCTTAAGCACTGAGTTCTATGTATGTTGTCCAATGACTCGATACTACCACACATTGGGCTCCGGGCGCTCCAAGCCCTCTCGACTTATTAACCGACTTGATCTCTGTCCAGGAGTCACAAATAGTTTCTGGTGTTTGTAGGTAGTGCTATTTTTCTACCAAGTGGCACCCGGCAGGGTGCGCTTGGGACAGACTAGGCACACGTGGCCTGGTGTACCGAGTGGCACCCGGATGGTGGGTTCGGGAACCCTGCACACATCGTTTGGGGCCGTGAGCGAAACCCCGGCCGGATCTCCTTGCGGATGGAACCCGAACAGGCGATAAACCTGGGCTAGAGTCTTTTGTGGTTAGTCAAGTCAGGGCCGACACCCTCGCCAGGCTTCCGCTTGAAGGTTGCCGAGATACATGACGTGTACATGGCGGTAAGTGGCGAGAGCATGTGTGAAGAAGTACACCCCTGCAGGGTTAACATGATCTATTCGAATAGCCGGGTCCGCGGTTATGGACTTCTTGGATGCTTACATGGTACATAGACAACTTGAAGTGGATACTCTAAAATGCTCAAGACAAGTGTGAGTGCTATGGATGGCCTTCTCGTAGGGAGATGGGGATGAATCCATAGTAGTGTATTGTGTGGTGATTAGGGGACTCGTGTGCGTCATATCACCTCAAAAAAAGTTCTGGTAGTCGTAGAACAGGATAGAGAGTCAAAGCTGGCTTGCTGCAACTAAACCCCACATTACCCTCATGATAGAAATGCATGTATGATAGGATCTGATGTAAGTCTTGCTGAGTACCTTTGTACTCATGTTGCTTTATTTTATGTTTTTGCAGCGAAGACTTCGGTCTTACTAGTGTTCTCGTGGACTTCGACGAGTAGCTTGTACCTTAGCTACGATCTTGATCAGATGTTGTAGATAATTAGGCTCTTCAGCCCTTTTCATTTGTAGATGTCTGTACCCAGACATGTAATGCTTCCGCTTGTTGCTTGATTGCTCTGAATGTTGGGTCATGTGACCCCTGTTTGTAATAAATGCTATGTTGGCTCTTCCGAGCCTTTATCTATATGAGTTGTTGAGTTATGCTGTGATGCCATGTTGTATAGCACATACTTGCATGTTATGCGTACGTGTAATGTGTATTGCTATGTGTGGGATCTGACTATCTAGTTGTTTATCCTTAGTAGCCTCTCTTACCGGGAAATGTCTCCTAGTGTTCCACTGAGCCCTGGTAGCGTGCTACTGCTCCGGAACACTTAGGCTAGCCGGCATGTGTCCTTCTTCATTCCTGTGTCTGTCCCTTCGGGGAAATGTCACGCGGTGTTTACCGGAGTCCTGCTAGCCCAGTTGCTACAGCCCGGAATCACTCGCTGATGACCGACACGTTCGATGCTGGGTCATGGATGCCTGTCCCTGTAAGTTAGTGCCACTTTGGGTTTACGACTAGCCATGTCAGCCCGGGCTCCTTATCATATGGATGCTAGCGACACTATCATATACGTGTGCCAAAAGGCGCAAACGGTCCCGGGCAAAGGTAAGGCGACACCCGTGGGGATACCGTGCGTGAGGCCGCAAAGTGATATGAGGTGTTACATGCTAGATCTATGTGGCATTGAGTTGGGGTCCTGACAAGATACTTGATGAGCTGCACGAGAAGGAATATGTTTGTAGACATGTTGTGGCAATGGAGATCTTTTTCTCTGTGAATAAAGAAGAATTCCGCGAGATGGACTTGAGAAAACCCGGACAAGTCATTGGATGGGCAATAAGACAAGGCAAGTCAGAGATTCCGGAATGGCGTGCTCGATGAGCATGGTTTCGCGAAACAAAAGGTGTGTTGGAGAATTGGGCGGGATCGTCGGATTTTCATCTGAAGCCTAATCCTGATCGTGATGCACAAATTGAACGTCTTATGCATTTTAGATCTTTCTTTTCAAAGTAGAAAGTGTATGCTCGCGCTTGAGCTTTGTAGTTTGAACTTATGTCATTCGAATCGCTAGAAGGGGGACATGGATCAGTTATGTATGTCTTTGCTACTTGATCATTTGGAGTTTGAACTTATGTCATTCCAATCGTTAGAAGGGGGACATGAATAGCTAGAAGAGTGTCATTTGTGGATGTAATGAACTATATGCTCAGTTATGCATGTCTTTGCTACTCGATCATTTGTGGATGTCATTTGTGAATGCTTAGTTCTTTGAAGTTTGTAAGAAATTGAAAGGAAAAGCGATATAAAATAAATTAGCCATTTGGGTGGCCTCCCTACCGCCAGGGACTTTAGCAGTAGGGTGGCCAACCCTACCACCAAAAAAGTGCATATTTTGGTGACAAAAGAGCAGCCGTTTGGGTGGACATCCTACCGCCGGCGCCCTTGGTGGTAGGCTAGCCAACCCTACCGCCAGGGAATGCGGCGGTAGGGTGGCCACCCCTACCGCCAAAAAAGTGTATATTTTGGTCATAGAATAGCAGCCGTTTGGGTGGTCACCATACCTGAAAGCACAAGTGCTCCCTGGGTGATTTTGGTAATTAATGTCAACATATCTCTTGTTGGATTAATACTCTTACCTAGTACTTTTCAGATAAGTTCAACAATGGAGTGGCATGGACTAGAGGATGTGGAACCCCTTCAAGATGCTAAGGACAAAGAATTGGCTCAAGCTCAAAGCACAAGACTCTACATTTTACTTTTAGTGATCCATGATCACATTGAGTCGATAGGAAAGCCAATACTATTAAGAGGGGATGAGGTGTTGCTTAATGGCTTGCTTGCTCAAAGTGCTCAGTGATATGCTCCAAAGCCCTCAACCACTTTCTCACATACACATATGTCCCAAACCAAAAGTCAAACTCGACCCTACCGAATCTTTCTATCCGGCGCCACCGAGTTCAGTTGACATAGCCACTGCCAGAAAACCTAAACAAGTCGGTCTCACCGATGGGATCTCGGTCTCACCGAGATGGGCTTGCAAACTCTCTGTTGCCTATTGCGATAATTTAGGTCCCACCAAGTTATGCAATTGGTCCCACCGAGTTTGCCTGGCCAACTCTCTGTTTCGCTTATTACCCAAATCGGTCCCACTGAGTTTGTGTAATCGGTCAAACTCGAGTTGAGGCTTTACCCTAACCCTAGCACATCGATCCTGTAAGTGCATCTAGTGCCCCTCAGTGATTTTGGTGTATTGAAGACTTATAGGTTAAGAGACTGCTGCGTTTGTGAGTGTACACAGGTCTATAAGTCTATGAGGAGTTTGATATTTACAGAGAAAGTCGACCCCTAAAAATGAAGTTCTTCAACTGAAGACTTTGGATTTCTAAAGACTTTCTAAAGACGTTGAAAGTGAAGAAATTGGTGTGACCTTGAAGAATTGGCAATCATTCGAGGAACATGAAGCGTGAAGACTTTTGTTTTCGTAGTTTCATTTTCTCTTTCTTGAGTCATAGGAAACATAGTACTGTTAAATGGGGTCGAGGAAATACTATGGAAAAATTTCCATGTGATGCTCAACTCAAAATCCTACACCTACCAATCCTTTCGAGTGAAGCCATTGGAAATCTCATACAGTTCAGTCAATTTCTTCAGTAACAGAGACGAAGTTCTTCTGGTTGCTGAGGAATTTGTTCTGACTGAGGAGTTAGGAATTCGCCAGTGCGGATTGCCTACACAGTGAGGAACATCATAGCCCCGAGGAAATTGAGCCTCAAATTTCCGACCGTTGCTGTGCTATGCGCCAACTGTCCCAAAATATATACCCACCTAACGGTCATATCATTGAAGGGTATTTATGTCTTATCATGTCGGGCTTCTCCCTAGGCTATAAATAGCCGCCCCCTACAACCACTAGCTGGTTGTCTGCTTCGAGAGAAACTGACACTTGTCATTTGGGAGCATCCCATCCTCCGAGGACTTTGAGCGAAAATCATCAAGTGAGGAAAACCCAAACCCAACACACCTACAACCCAAAGTGATTGAGCATCACTGAAGAGATTGATCCTGCATGGATCCGATGCTTGTTACCTTTGAAGACTGTGCTTCTTCTAGACGGTTAGGTGTCATGGTCTAGAGCATCCAAGAGGAATTGTGGATCACCGAGTGACCTAGTCTGCGAAGGTTTGGAAGTCACCTAAAGACTTACCACGAGTGATTGGGCGAGGTCTGTGTGACGTTAGCTCAAGGAGAATACGGTGAGGACTGTGTGTCCGGGATTGTGTGTCCTCAGGTTTAAATACCTAGCCGCTCCAACCAGATATACAACTGAGACATTAGTTGTAACTGGTCTACCAAATCAGTGTCTTCACCAAGCTTACTGGTTCTATTTCCTCAACTCTTTCATTTCCTCATTTCAGTTGTTGTGTGCTTGTTCTTATCTGTTTGAAGACTTTGACTGAAGATTTTCTCAATCTCCTTAGTTCAATTTCTTCAGTCTGTCCGTCTTCATCCTGTGTTATCCTGTGTTTACGCTTTCTATACTCTGTGCTTGTCTTCATTTCATCATGATGACTATGCTTGTGTTCTGTTATGTTTATTTTTGAGTACTTATTCCGCTGCAAGTAGTTCTTCACTAAGGAATTTCCTCACCAGCAAATTCCTCAGTGAAGAATTCATAAAAATCACCTATTCACCCCCCTCTAGTCGATATAACGCACTTTCAATTGGTATCAGAGCGAGGTACTCCCTTGTTCTATGTGATTTTGGTTTAACCGCCTTGAGTTTTAGTTATGTCGACTGCAGGAATGAGGAATGTATCCTGCCCCATCTTTGATGGTCATGAGTTCCCCGGTGGAAGGCCATGATGAAGAAGCGACTCATGGCAATGAACGACGAACTGTGGACCGTCACTGAGATTGGTCTTACCGATCTATGCAAGATGGCGGAGGCTGATGACGTTCGCAAGTACACTACTCAACCTCACCGCGAAGGATGTCATCTGCTCCTGTTTGTCCCAAAATCAATTCAGGAACGTCATGCATCTCAATCACACGAAGCTAATCTGGGACCGGCTCTCTATGGTCTATGAAGGTCATCGAACTTGTCGTGATACTTGGTTTGAGGATTACAAGGAATCTCCCAATGCGATGACATTCAAACCAGAATCATCATCTTCTTCACCATTCCTCATGGCAAAAAGTGCTAAGGTATCCGAATGCTACCTATTCGAGTCCAGTGATGATGAATCTGGAGATGAATCTGGACCCAGCTATGTCAAACTTGCTTCCCTTGCCACTAAACAACAAAGAGCTTTGGAAAAAGTTCAATACATGCTAAATAAGAGGGATGATATGTTGGGTGAAGAAATGGATCATTTGAAAGCTTTGGCTGAGAGTCTTCAGAGACTTCAATCGAAGTTTGACACCCTTCAAGGTCATCATAACACTCTCTTATCTGATCACGAGAAGCTTTCTTATGAATTTCTTCAAAGAAAGCAAGACCTTGAGAAGCTAAGGGAGAGTTATGAAGATCTTCAGAAGGAGCGCGATTCATTACTTGCTCAACAAATCAACGCTACTCAGGAAGAATTTGTTCCTCCATGTTTGAAGTGCATTGAACGTGAAACTGCTAATTCTTCACATGAATGTTCAAATGCTTCTAATGCTACAAATTCTTCATCTGTCTCTGCTATCACTAATTCCTCGTCTGAGGACATTGCTAGTATCACTGATGATGCAGGGCTGAAGGAATTGTACATGACAGGCATGTACGAATGCCTCAAAGGGCATCAGACTCTTTGTGATGTGCTTAAAAAGTAGATCCTCAACAGGAACCCTAGGAAAGAGGGTATTGCCTTTGGGAGGAAACTCAATGCTGATGGAACATATTGGAAGCCTGAGCAGTACCCCAAAACCTCATGGGTTGCTGCAAAGGGACCTCTAGTTTATCATCCAATTTATCTGGCTTTTCATGTGAATCTCCTCATTCTTCTGATGAGTCATTTGACTCCAACTATAAACTGTTCAAAAATCAGAATGGTGAAGTATTTGCTAGATATGTTGGCACTAACTGCAGGAACGGTTCCCCTATGAAGAAAATCTGGGTTCCTAAAAGTTGCCTTGAAAGTCTTCAGGTGAATGTCCTCATGACACCACCTGTGAAGAACAGGAACTCCAGATCAAATTCTTCACATGGATCAAATTCTTCATATGGACCAAATTCTTCATATGGATCCAAGTCCTCATACAGACCAAATTCCTCACGTGGATCAAATTCCTCAAAAGGATCAAAGTCCTCATATGATCATCATCGTGCTAACCCCTCTGTTTCGTAGGGTAGAGCTAAGGGCTATGAATATGAGCATTATTCTTCTAATCATTATGTTCATAAGTCCTCAAAGAATTTCTCTGCTTATTCATATGCTTATCCTAACCCCTCTTATGTGAAACGAAGTGGACTGGCTTCTATGCCACCTTTCTCATATGGTGCTCGCAGAGTGATGAATTCTTTGCCACCCCTTCAGATGTGGGTGGTGAAGAAAAAGAACTAATCTCTTATGCAGGGTCAGGTCTCCAGACGTGCTCAAAACGTCTGAAGAATTTGCTGGAGACCTGAACACTGCCTGAAAGGACGCAGGCTAATCATGAAGAAACGAACCTCCATTTCTCACGTCCTCATACTGTTTTATCTGTTCTATTGCTTGATGAAATTGATATGATGATATTGATGTCATATTCTTCATTGATGAAGTATATGAGTTCGTAAGTTGCACTAATTCATCTGCAGGATGATCAACCCAAAGCCAATGAGTGGGTCCTTGATAGTGGATGTACGAATCACATGACTGGTGAAAAGAATCTATTGATGGATGCTCCTTTATCACCGTCGCATCTGAAGCATATCATCTTCGCTGACAAAGGCAAAAGTCAGGTATTGGGTCTAGGTAAGATTGGGATCTCAAAGGATCAACACATGGACAAAGTCATGCTTGTTGAGTCCTTAGGATACAACCTCATGTCTGTCTTGATGCTTTGTGATCTTGATATGGTTGTTGTCTTTGGCAAATATCGTTGTGTTGTGATCATGGAAGCTGGCAATTCCAAAGTCTTTGAAGGCTTTAGGAGAGGATACTTGTACATTGTTGATTTATCTACAGGACCACAACTGGCCGTATGCCTACTTGCAAAAGCTTCAGAAGGCTGGCTATGGCATCGACGACTTGGTCATGCTGGCATGAGGAATTTGCACACACTCGTGAAGAAGAAGCATGTCATTGGCATTGAGAATGTCAAATTCCTCAAGGATCACTTATGCGGAGCCTGTGAAGCTGGAAAGATGACAAAGGCCAAGCATCCATCGAAGACTATCATGACCACCACACGACCATTTGAATTGCTTCATATGGATCTCTTTGGTCCTAATCATTATTGTGCTGTTACAAATGATGCATCTCTATATGGCTTTGTTATTGTTGATGATTATTCTCGTTACACATGGGTGCACATTGTTGCTACGTCTTGAGCTTGCGTTGGTTTTCCTCGAAGAGGAGAGGGTGATGCAGCAAATTGTAGCGTAAGTATTTCCCTCAGTTTTGAGAACCAAGGTATCAATCCAGTAGGAGGCTCCTCAAAAGTCCCACACACCTACACAAAAAAACTGAGAACTTGCAACCAACGCAATCAAGGGGTTGCAATCCCTTCACGGCCACTTGCGAAAGTGAGATCTAATAAAGATAGTATGATAAGATAGATATATTTTTGGTATTTTTGATATAGATGCAAAAAAGTAAAGATGCAAATAAAAGTAGAAGGAAAGCAAATATGATAAGAGATAGACCCGGGGGCCATAGGTTCACTAGAGGCTTCTCTCGAGATAGCATAAGTATTACGGTGGGTGAACAAATTACTGTCGAGCAATTGATAGAAAAGTGCATAGTTATGAGATTATGTAGGCATGATCATGTATATAGGCATCACGTCCATAACAAGTAGACCGACTCCTGCCTGCATCTACTACTATTACTCCACACATCGACCGACTCCTGCCTGCATCTAGAGTATTAAGTTCATAAGAACAGAGCAACGCATTAAGCAAGATGACATGATGTAGAGGGATAAACACATGCAATATGATATAAACCCCATCTTGTTATCCTCGATGGCAACAATACAATACGTGTCTTGCAACCCTTTTTGTCACTGGGTAAGCACACTGCAATATTGAACCCAAAGCTAAGCACTTCTCCCATGGCAAGAAAGATCAATCTAGTAGGCCAAACCAAACTGATAATTCAAAGAGACTTGCAAAGATAACTCAATCATACATAAAAGAATTCAGAGAAGATTCAAATGTTATTCATAGATAAACTTGATCATAAACCCACAATTCATCGGATCTCGACAAACACACCGCAAAAAGAGATTACATCGAATAGTTCTCCACAAGAGAGGGGGAGGACATTGTATTGAGATCCAAAAAGAGAGAAGAAGCCATCTAGCTAATAACTATGGACCCGTACGTCTGTGGTAAACTACTCACAACTCATCGGAGGGGCAAGGATGTTGATGTAGAGGCCCTCCGTGGTTGCTTCCCCCTCCGGCAGAGTGCCGGCAAGGGATCTAAGATGGGATCTCGCGGATACAGAAGGTTACGGCGGTGGAAATTGTATTTCGTGGTGCTCCTGGATGTTTTTGGTGTACATAGGTATATATAGGAGGAAGAAGTACGTCGGTGGATGCCCGAGGGGCCCACGAGATAGGGGGGCGTGCCCTACAGGGGGGCGCCCTCCTATCTCGTGGAGCCCTCGGAGCTTTCTTGACTTGCACTCCAAGCTCTCCGGATCAGATTTGTTCCAAAAATTACGCTCCCGAAGGTTTCATTCCATTTGGACTCCGTTTGATATTCCTTTTCTTCGAAATACTGAAATAGGCAAAAAAACAGCAATATGGGTTGGGCCTCCGGTTAGTAGGTTAGTCCCAAAGATGATATAAATGTGTAAAATAATGCCCATAAACATCCAAAAGGGGTAATATAATAGCATGGAACAATCAAAAATTATAGATACATTGGAGACGTATCAAGCATCCCCAAGCTTAATTCCTGCTCGTCCTCGAGTAGGTAAATGATAAAAAAGAAATTTTTGATGTGGAATGCTACCTAGCATAATTCATAATGTAATTTTCTTCATTGCGGCATGAATGTTCAGACCGAAATGAATACAAAATAAAAGTTCATATTGACATAAGAAATAGTAATACTTCAAGCATACTAATCAAAGTAATCATGTCTTCTCAAAATAACATGGCTAAAGAAAGTTATCCCTACAAAATCATATAGTATGGCTATGCTCTATCTCATCACACAAAGTATTTAATCATGCACAACCCCGATGACAAGCCAAGCAATTGTTTCATACTTTAATAATCTCAAACTTTTTCAACTTTCACGCAATACATGAGCGAGAGCCATGGACATAGCACTATATGTGGAATAGAAGGGTGGTTGTGGAGAAGACAAAAAGGAGAAGATAGTCTCACATCAACTAGGCGTATCAACGGGCTATGGAGATGCCCATTAATAGATATCAATGTGAGTGAGTAGGGATTGCCATGCAATGGATGCACTAGAGCTATAAATATATGAAAGCTCAATAAAAGAAACTAAGTGGGGAGCATCCAACTTGCTCGCTCACGAAGACCTAGGGCACTTTTGAGGAATCCCATCATTGGAATATACAAGCCAAGTTCTATAATGAAAAATTCCCACTAGTACATGAAAGTGACAACATATGAGACTCTCTATCATGAAGATCATAGTGCTATTTTGAAGCACAAGTGTGGAAAAAGAGATAGTAGCATTGTCCCTTCTCTCTTTTTCTCTCATTTTCTTTTTTTCTTTGGCCTTCCTTTTTTTTATTTTGGCCTTTCTCTTTTTTTTGTAAAGTCCGAAGTCTCATCCCGACTTGTGGGGGAATCATAGTCTTCATCATCCTTTCCTCACTAGGACAATGCTCTAATAATGAAGATCATCACACTTTTATGGATTTACAACTCAAAGCTAGAACAAGATATGACTCTATATGAATGCCTCCAGCGGTGTACCGGGATATGCAATGAATCAAGAGCGACATGTATGAAAATTATGAAGGTGGCCTTGCCACAAATACAATGTCAACTACATGATCATGCAAAAAGCAATATGACAAAAGTAATGTGTGTCATATGAATGGAACAGTGGAAAGTTGCATGGCAATATATCTCGGAATGGCTATGGAAATGCCATAATAGGTAGGTATGGGGGCTGTTTTGAGGAAGGAGTATGGTGGGTGTATGGTACCGGCGAAAGTTGCACGGTACAAGAGAGGCTAGCAATGGTGGAAGGGTGAAAGAGTGCTTATAATCCATGGACTCAACATTAATCAAAAGAACTCATATACTTGTTGCAAAAATTTAGAAGTCATCAAAAACCAAAGTACTACGCGCATGCTCCTAGGGGGATATATTGGTAGGAAAAGACCATCGCTCGTCCCCGACCGCCACTCATAAGGAAGACAATCAATAAATAAAATTGTGCCCCAACTTCATCACAAAGCGGTTCACCATACGTGCATGCTACGGGAATCACAAGCTTCAACACACGCATTCTTTAAATTCATAATCACCCAACTAGCATGACTTTGATATCACTACCTCCATATCTCAAAAGAATTATCAAGCATCAAATTGATCATAGCATCCAATTCACTTTCTATGATAGTTTTCATTATACCCAACTTGGATGCTCATCATTCTAGGACCAACTTTATGATAATAGCAAATACTATGCTGTTCTAAAAGACTCTCAAAATGATATAAGTGAAGCATGAGAGACTAGAAATTTCTTCAAAGTTAAGACACCACCGTGCTCTAAAAGATATAAGTGAAGCACTAGAGCAAAAATTATCAAGCTCAAAAGATATAAGTGAAGCACATAGAGTATTCTAGCAAATTCTAATCAAATAGGCTTCTCCCAAAAGGTGTGTACATCAAGGATGATTGTGGTAAACTAAAAAGCAAAGATTAATATAATACACGACGCTCCAAGCAAAACACATATCATGTGGCGAATAAAAATATAGCTCCAAGTAAAGTTACCAATGAACGAAGACGAAAGAGGGGATGCTTTCCCGGGGCATCCCCAAGCTTAGGCTTTTGGCTATTCTTGAATATCTTGGGGTGCCATAAGAATCCCCAAGCTTAGGCTCTTGCCACCCTTTATTCCATAGTCCATAAAAGCTTTACCCAAAACTTGAAAACTTCACAACACAAAACTCAACAGGAAATCTTATAAGCTCTGTTAGTGAAAGAAAACAAAACCACCACATAAGGTACTGTAATGAACTCATTATTTATTTATATTGGTGTTAACCCTAATGTATTCCAACTTCTTTATGGTTAATAGACTAATTTACTAGCCATAGATGCATTGGAATAAGCAAACAACACACGAAAAACAGAATCTGTCAAAAACAGAACAGTCTGTAGCAATCTGTAACTAACGCAAACTTCTGGAACTATAAAAATCCTACCAAAATAGGAAGTACTGGAAAATTTGTCTATTGAACAGCAGAAAAAAGAATCAATGCAAAATCACGTTCCTGTAATTTAACAAAATTATATTCGTGCGTGCAAAGTTTCTGTTTTTCAGCAGAATCAAATCAACTATCATCGTAGGTTATCCTATAGGTTCTACTTGGCACAAACGCTAATTAAAAGATAAAAACACATCTATCCAGAAGGTAGATGAAAGATTTATTACTAAACAGGAGCAAAAACTAAAAACATAAAGAAAAATTGGGTTGCCTCCCAACTAGCGCTATTGTTTAACGCCCCTAGCTAGGCATAAAAACAAAGATAGATCTAACGAGTGCCATCTTTGGCACTAGGTTCATAAGTAGCATGCATGATAGATTCATAAGGTAATTTGACTTTCTTTCTTGGAAAGTGCTCCATGCCTTTCTTTAATGGAAATTGGAATCTAATGTTCCCTTCCTTCATATCAATAATCGCACCAATCGTTCTAAGGAAAGGTCTACCAAGAATAATAGGGCAAGAAAGATTGCAATCTATATCAAGAACGATAAAATCTATGGGCACAAAATTTCTAATTTGCAACAATAAGAACATCATTGATTCTTCCCATAGGCTTTTTAATGGTGGAATCCGCAAGGTGCAAATTTAAAGAGCAATCATCAAGATCATGGAAACCTAGAATATCACATAAAGTTTTCGGAATCATGGAAACACTAGCACCCAAATCACACAAAGTAAAACACTCAAAATCTTTAATTCTAATCTTTATAGTAGGTTCCCACTCATCATTAAGTTTTCTAGGTATAGAAACTTCCAAATTAAATTTTTCATCATAAGATTGCATCAAGGCATCAACAATATGTTTGGTAAAAGCTTTGTTTTGACTATAAGCATGAGGAGAATTAACAACAGATTGCAACAAGGAAATACAACCTTTTAAAGAGAAATTATCATAATCAAATTCCTTGAAATCCGAGATAGTAAGTTCAATATTATTAGAAGTAGAGGATTCTCCAATCTCACTTTTACCAAATTTAACATCAAGACCTAAAGACTCCGAATTTTTGGGACGCCTTCTAGGCAAAGTTGATTCATCATCACTCCCATAATCATCAAAATTAATATTGCAAAACATAGATCTAATCGGAGACGTATCAATAACTTTAAGATCCTCATCATTATTTTCATGAAGACTAGAAGCACATGCGTTTATAAAGCTTTCTTTTTTAGCACGCAATCTAGCGGTTCTTTCCTTGCACTCGTCAATGGAAATTCTCATTACTTTGAGAGACTCATTGATATCATGCTTAGGAAAAGAAGACCCAAGTTTGAGGGAATTAACATCAAGCGAAAGTCTATCAACGTTCCTAGCCAAATCGTCAACTTTGAGCAATTTTTCTTCAAGCAAAGCATTAAAATTCTTTTGAGAAATCATAAATTCTTTCACACTATTCTCAAAATCAGAGGGCATCTTATTAAAATTGCCATAAGAATTATTGTAGGAATTTCCATAATTATTAGAGGGATTACTAGGGAACGGTCTAGCATTAAAATTTCCTCTATAAGTTCCAAAACTATTCCTACCAACAAAATTCACATCCATAGATTCATTATTATTCTCAATCAAGGAAGACAAAGGCATATCATTGGGATCAAGAGGAGTATTTTTAGTAGCAAACATCTTCATAAGTTCATCCATCTTTCCACTCAAAACATTGATTTCTTCTATAGCATGCACTTTTTTACTAGAAGATCTTTCGGTGTGCCATTGAGAATAATTAGCAATAATATTATCAAGCAATTTTGTAGCATCTCCTAACATAATTTCCATAAAGGTGCCTACCGCAGCCGAATCTAAGAGATTTCTAGAAGCAAAGTTCAAACCGGCATAAATTTTTTGTATGATCATCTATAAAATCAAACCATGAGTAGGGGAATTGCGAAGCATCAATTTCATTCTTTCCCAAGATTGGGAAACATGCTCATGATCAAGTTGTTCAAAATTCATAATATCGTTAAGAGTGATGATCTTAACGGGAGGAAAATACTTAGAGATAAAAGCATCTTTGCACTTGTTCCAAGAATCAATACTATTTTTAGGCAAAGACGAAAACCAAATTTTAGCACGATCTCTAAGTGAAAACGGAAATAACTTCAATTTGACAATATCATTATCCGTATCTTTCTTCTTTTGCATATCACACAAATCAACAAAATTGTTTGGATGAGTAGCGGCATCTTCACTAGGAAGGCCGGCAAATTGATCTTTCATAACAAGATTCAACAAAGCAGTATTGATTTCACAAGAGTCAACATCATTAAGAGGAGCAATCGGAGTACTAAGGAAATCATTATTATTGGTATTCGAGAAGTCACACAACTTGGTATTATCTTGTGCCATGGCAACAAGTAATCCAACACACAAGCAAACAGAAAAATAGCAAGCGAAGAGAGAGGAGGAGATTGGGAAAAAGAGGGCGAATAAAACGGCAAGGGTGAAGTGGGGGAGAGGAAAATGAGAGGCAAATGGCAAATAATGTAAATGCGAGGGAGATGGGTTTATGATGGGTACTTGGTATGTCTTGACTTGAGCGAAGACCTCCCCGGCAACGGCGTCAGAAATCCTTCTTGCTACCTCTTGAGCTTGCGTTGGTTTTCCTCGAAGAGGAGAGGGTGATGCAGCAAAGTGTAGTGTAAGTATTTCCTCAGTTTTGAGAACCAAGGTATCAATCCAGTAGGAGGCTCCTCAAAAGTCCCACGCACCTACACAAACAAACTGAGAACTTGCAACCAATGCAATCAAGGGGTTGTCAATCCCTTCACGGCCACTTGCGAAAGTGAGATCTAATAAAGATAGTATGATAAGATAGATATATTTTTGGTATTTTTGATATAGATGCAAAAAAGTAAAGATGCAAATAAAAGTAGAAGGAAAGAAAATATGATAAGAGATAGACCCGGGGGCCATAGGTTCACTAGAGGCTTCTCTCGAGATAGCATAAGTATTACGGTGGGTGAACAAATTACTGTCGAGCAATTCATAGAAAAGTGCATAGTTATGAGATTATGTAGGCATGATCATGTATATAGGCATCACGTCCATAACAAGTAGACCGACTCCTGCCTGCATCTACTACTATTACTCCACACATCGACCAACTCCTGCCTGCATCTAGAGTATTAAGTTCATAAGAACAGAGCAACGCATTAAGCAAGATGACATGATGTAGAGGGATAAACACATGCAATATGATATAAACCCCATCTTGTTATCCTCGATGGCAACAATACAATACGTGTCTTGCAACCCTTTTTGTCACTGGGTAAGAACACTGCAAGATTGAACCCAAAGCTAAGCACTTCTCCCATGGCAAGAAAGATCAATCTAGTAGGCCAAACCAAACTGATAATTCAAAGAGACTTGCAAAGATAACTCAATCATACATAAAAGAATTCAGAGAAGATTCAAATGTTATTCATAGATAAACTTGATCATAAACCCACAATTCATCGGATCTCGACAAACACACCGCAAAAAGAGATTACATCGAATAGTTCTCCACAAGAGAGGGGGAGAACATTGTATTGAGATCCAAAAAGAGAGAAGAAGCCATCTAGCTAATAACTATGGACCCGTAGGTCTATGGTAAACTACTCGCAACTCATCAGAGGGGCAAGGATGTTGATGTAGAGGCCCTCCGTGGTTGCTTCCCCCTCCAGCAGAGTGCCGGCAAGGGCTCTAAGATGGGATCACGCGGATACAGAAAGTTACATCGGTGGAAATTGTGTTTCGTGGTGCTCCTGGATGTTTTCGGGGTACATAGGTATATATAGGAGGAAGAAGTACGTCGGTGGACGCCCGAGGGGCCCACGAGACAGGGGGGCGCGCCCTACAGGGGGGCCCTCCTTGAGGGAGTCCTGGATTAGGGGGTATCCGGACAGCCGGACTGTGTACAACGCCCGGATTATTGAAGTGTGAAGATACAAGACTCAAGACTTCGGCCCATGTCCGGATGGGACTTTCCTTGGCGTGGAAGGCAAGCTTGGCGATCCGGATATTATATTTCCTTCCTTGTAACCGACTCCATGTAAACCCTGGCCCTCTCTGGTGTCTATATAAACCGGAGAGGTTGGTCCTTACAAGGCCGATCACAATTACATTCATACCATCATAGGCTAGCTCCTAGGGTTTAGCCTCTACGATCTCGGTGTAGATCTACTCTTGTACTACCCATATCATCAATATTAATCAAGCAGGAAGTAGGGTTTTACCTCCATCGAGAGGGCCTGAACCTGGGTAAACACTCGTGTCCCTTACTTCTTGTTACCATCAGCCTTGACGCACAGATCAGGACCCCCTACCCGAGATCCGCCGGTTTTGACACCGACATTGGTGCTTTCAATGAGAGTTCCTCTGTGACGTCGCCGCAAGGCTTGATGGCTCGACTCGTCTTCAAGGATGACATTACTTCGGAGGGAGCCCTCGCTGTAGGCCAAACGCTCCAGCTCGGTGGCTTTATTGTGGCCGCCCCGTCGGTGACAGAGCCGACGATGGCCTCTCGGGTCATCAATCATAACCTTTGGGTCAGTTCAGAACTTACCGAACAGATGGATCCAATGGAGCTCTCCTCCTTTAATGAACTCTTGGATCGCATCGCTGCTCTGGGAGTCGCTATGAACTACGACCGGATTGGGCTTAAACCCGACCGAAGGGACATCAGATCCCCGCCGACCACCCATGAGATAGCGATTGTGGAAGAACCACACACGGATCGTCCCCCGGCTTTGAGGACGAATTATGTTCGGATCGCCGTACTCCTTGAGCTGAAAATCTGCTCAAAGGACAACCTGCCCCAGGTCCCGGACTTAGGATTGGGCATTGGGCCGAAGGAGGCGGGTAGCATCCCGGATTCCGAGCTGTTGGGCTCGGAGCCGCCCGCGCCCCTGGGTGTTAGATCAGATCATAATCCGGATTCTGCTAACAACACTTATTTGGACTTAAACTATCTCTCCCGCATCAGGCAAGAGCCCCAGGAGACGGTACATCATTACTGGGCCATGTTCCTCCTTGCACTCAACAAGGTTAAGGACTGCCGCGAGGAGAACATGGTCTCACTCTTTTGCAAAAACTGACGGACGAAGGGCTCCTCAATGCTATAAGCCACCGCGAAGTAATACGTTTCACGGACTTGGCAACCATAGTACGTAAGTACTGTGCAATGGAGAGCGTTTGGAAGACCCAAACAGAGTTTTGGGATAGTACCACTCTCACTAAGACCTTTGTCCGAACCAAATGGATGAACTCTCGTAAGACGTCCTATCCAATCCCCAAGAAACTGAAGCCCACCCCAGGGCGGGGATCCATATTGGAAGAATGGCTTGACGGGCCATGTAAGCTCCACAGTATGTCGGATACAATGCCAACTCATAGCCTTAGGGCATGTTGGATACTCCGGCAGGTGGCAAAAAGTGGCAAGGATCTTCTTGCGGGCCATGAAGCGGAACAATATCCTGCCCACGGACATCATACGGTACTAACAGTCTTCGAGACTTTCGCCTCGAACAACAGGCGCAAGCGGGCTCACCGAAGCTCTACAGAAATTTGCCATGTGGCAAAGATGAACCCCTGGAACGACACGGCTATAACTTTCAATGCCAGTGACGAACCTCGATTCCATATTGTCTGGGCACCGGCCGCTCTGGTCCTTAGCCCAATCGTGGACGGCTTCCAGCTAACCAAAGTACTCATGGACGGCGGAAGCGGGTTAAACTTGATTTATGAAGAAACGCTCAACAAAATGGAGATTGATAAAGGCCGCATTGAGCAAAGCGGCACCACCTTCAGGGGAATCATCCCCACTCGAGAAGCACGGTGCACGGGAAAAATCACACTCGATGTGGTATTCGGCACTCCGAAGAATTATAGGTCTGAAGAAATCACATTCCAAGTAGCTCCCTTTAGCAGCGGATACCACGCCCTTCTAGGACGGGACACGTTTACAAGCTTTCAAGCTGTACCCCATTACGGGTACATGAAGCTTAAAATGCCCAGACCCAATGGGATCATCACTCTAGCCAGTGATCCAGACGTCGCACTCCGCGCCGAGAACAAAACCGCAGCACTAGCCCTGGAAGCATTATCTGAAGCCCTGACAACCAAAGAGTTAACAACACTGCGGGCCACCGTGGACAGGGACGATGTGATACTCGACAAACGACCCAAGTCCACCTCATTTAAACCTGCAGACGAGATAGCGAAATTCCAGGTCCACCCGACGGATCCCACGAAGACAACATCCATCAGAACACAATTGAGTCCCGTGATGGACGCTGCACTGCGAGATTTCTTACGTGAGAATTGGGACATTTTTGCCTGGCACCCTTCGGACATGCCAGGCATCCCACGCCGGCTGGCCGAACACAGCCTAAACATACTAAAGGGATACAAACCGGTCAAACAGACCCTAAGGCGGTTTTCAGAACCCAAACGGCAGGCCATGGGGGAAGAGCTAGCCAAGCTACTTGAGGCCGGATTCATCAGAGATATTAAACATCCGGATTGGCTGGCGAATTTGGTAATGGTGCCAAAGAAGGACAAATCCTGGCGCCTATGCGTCGACTTCAAAGACCTCAACAAGGCTTGCCCCAAGGATCCCTTTCCCCTCCCTCGCATCGATCAAATCATCGATGCCACAGCTGGACACGACTCACTGTGTTTTCTCGACGCATACTCTGGATACCATCAAATAAAGATGGCAGAGTCCGGCCAAGCTGCAACAACTTTTATAACGCCATACGGCCCTTTTTGCTTCAACACTATGCCCTTCGGGCTCAAGATGCCGGCGCAACCTATCAACGCATGATCCAAACATGCCTGGAGAAACAAATCGGCAAAACTGTGGAAGCATATGTGGACGATGTTGTCATAAAAACCAGACACGTCAAAACCCTAATAGATGACTTGAGGCTCACATTCGATAACCTCCGGACATACGACATCAAGTTGAACCCGGAAAAATGTATTTTCGGTGTCCCTTCGGGGAATCTCCTGGGCTTCATTGTTTCCAATAGAGGAATAGAAGCGAATCCAGCAAAAATCCGAGCTCTGTCGCAGTTGGCCATACCAACAGACCTCAAGCACATACAGAAGCTAGCAGGATGCGTGGCCACTTTGAACCGCTTTATATCCAGGCTAGGAGAAAAGGCGTTGCCTCTTTACCGCCTCCTTCGGTGCACCGAACACTTTGCATGGACGGATGCAGTCGCGGCCGGACTCGATGAGATAAAGATCTTATTGGCCAGTAATCCGGTCCTAACAGCGCCAAACATCGGCGAACCTATGCTACTATACATAGCTGCAACACATCAAGTGGTAAGCGCAGTGCTCGTCGTCGAACGAGAGGCGGAAGGATACAAATTCCCGCTTCAAAAGACGGTTTACTATGTATCCACGGTGCTCACCCCATGTAAATCCCGATACCCACACTATCAAAAAATAGCATACATAGTCTTCATGGCATCTCGAAAGCTAAGACACTACTTTCAAGAGTGTTCGATTACCGTCGCCTCCGAAGTACCACTCAATGACATCATTAATAACCGCGATGCTACGGGCCAGATTGCTAAATGGGCCATCGAGTTCCTGCCGTTCGACATAACATACAAACCATGGCGGGCCATTAAGTCGCAAGTACTGGCTGACTTTGTCGCTGAATGGACAGAAGCCAAACTCCCTAAAGAGTATGTCGCATACTCCAACTAGATCATGCACTTTGACGGCTCCAAAATGCTGGCCGGACTGGGAGCAGGGGTAGTCCTGACGTCTCCCACCGGGGACACGGTCCAGTACGTCCTACAAATATTATACACAGACTCCAACAATGCGGCTGAATACGAGGCCTTGTTACATGGTCTTCGGATGGCAGTCTCTATGGGCATCCAACGCCTGGAAGTGCGCGGGGATTCGAACCTCGCAATATCCCAAATAAACGGAGACTTTGATGCCAAGGATCCGAAAATGGCGGCCTATCGTAATGCCGTCCTCAAAATGTCAGCTCGGTTCGAGGGGCTCAAATTCCACCATGTGGCTCAAGAAAACAACCAAGCGGCGGACGTCCTTGCCCGCATCGGCGCCAAGCGCGACCCTGTCCCACCTAATATATTCCTGGAAAGGCTGTTCAAGCCATATGTAGTATGGGAAGGGGAGTCCGACAATACCAGCACATATCCGAATACACCCCCAGATTCCGAACCATCCGACACAATCGGAGGCTCTCCCACCGAAATAACACCTTTGGCCCATGAAATAATGGCCGTAATCGCCCCGTGGACCGAGCCGTTCTTGGCCTACCTAAATAGGCAGGAGCTCCCCGAAGACCAAAATGAAGCACGCTGCATAGTCCGGCGGTCTAAAGCTTACAAGGTCCACGAAGGGGAACTTTACAAGAAAAGCGTGAATGGAGTGCTCCAAAGGTGCATCTCCGAAGAGGAAGGGCGGCAACTCCCAGCTGAAATTCACGCCGGACTGGGCGGACACCACGCCGCAGCTCGATCGCTAGTCAGCAAGGCCTTCCGTACAGGCTTCTATTGGCCGACGGCCCGAGCAAACGCATAGGACCTTGTCCAACATTGCATCGGCTGCCAGCTCTTCGCCAATCAGAGTCATATGCCCCCTACCGCTCTCCAAACAATCCCCATAACTTGGCCCTTCGCGGTCTGGGGGCTGGATATGGTCGGGCCCTGATACGTCTCCAACGTATCTATAATTTTTGATTGCTCCATGCTACTTTATCTACTGTTTTAGGCAATATTGGGCTTTATTATCCACATTTATATTATTTTTGGGACTAACCTATTAACTGGAGGCCCAACCCAGATTTGCTGTTTTATGCCTATTTCAGTGTTTCGAGGAAAAGGAATATCAGATGGAGTCAAAACGGAACGAAATCAACTGGAGAAGTTATTTTTGGAAGGAAAGCAACCTGATAGACTTGGAGTGCACGTTGCACCCATATATACCTACGTACCCTAAAACTTCCAGAATAGAAGATAGATCGGGAGTTCCGCCGCCGCAAGCCTCTGTAGCCACCAAAAAACTCTCGGGAGCCCGTTCCGGCGCCCTGACGGAGGGGGACCCCATCACCGGTGGCCATCTTCATCATCCCCGCGCTATCCATGACGAGGAGGGAGTAGTTCACCCTCGGGGCTGAGGGTATGTACCAGTAGCTATGTGTTTGATCTCTCTCTCTCTCGTGTTCTCTCTCGTGTTCCTCTATGGCACGATCTTGATGTATCCCGAGCTTTGCTATTGTAGTTGGATCTTATGATGTTTCTCCCCCTCTACTCTCTTGTGATGAATTGAGTTTCCCCTTTGAAGTTATCTTGTTGGATTGAGTCTTTTATGAGAACACTTGATGTATGTCTCGCCGTGATTATCTGTGGTGACAATGGGATATCATGTGCCACTTGATGTATGTTTTGGTGATCAACTTGCGGGTTTCGTGACATTGGGAACCTATGCATAGGGGTTGGCACACGTTCTTGACTCTTCGATAGAAACTTTGGGGCACTCTTTGAAGTACTTTGTGTTGGTTGGATGAATCTGAGATTGTGTGATGCATATCATATAACCATGCCCACGGATACTTGAGGTGACAATGGAGTATCTAGGTGACATTAGGTTTTGGTTGATTTGTGTCTTAAGGTGTTATTATAGTACGAACTCTTTGATAGATCGATCCGAAAGAATAACTTTGAGGTGGTTTCGTACCCTACCATAATCTCTACGTTTGTTCTCTGCTATTAGTGCCTTTGGAGTGACTCTTTGTTGCATGTTGAGGGCTTTTTATATGATCTATCTATGTTATTATTGTTGAGAGAACTTGCACTAGTGAAAGTATGAACCCTAGGCCTTGTTTCCTATCATTGCAATACCGTTTACGCTCACTTTTATCTTTAGTTACCTTGCTGTTTTCATTATTTCAGATTACAAAAACCTATATCTACTTTCCATATTGCACTTGTTTCACCATCTCTTCGCCGAACTAGTGCACCTATACAATTTACCATTGTATTGGGTGTGTTGGGGACACACGAGACTCTTCGTTATTTGGTTGCAGGGTTGTTTGAGAGAGACCATCTTCATCCTACGCCTCCTATGGATTGATAAACCTTAGGCCATCCACTTGAGGGAAATTTTCTACTGTCCTACAAACCTGTGCACTTGTAGGCCCAACAACGTCTACAAGAAGAAGGTTGTGTAGTAGACATCAAGCTCATTTCTGGCACCGTTGCCTGGGAGGCTAGGTAAAGGGCACTCACTCACACCCCGTCAACTAAGCTCTTTTCTGGCGCCGTTGCCGGGAAGGTGAGTGCTTGAAGGTATGTCTTTAGATCTTGCAATCGAATCTTTTTGTTTCTTGTTTTATCACTAGTTTAGTTTATAAAAGAAAACCAAAAAAATGGAATTGAGTTTGTCTCACACGCTTCATCTTTTTAATATCTTTCATGAGTATGATGGAAAGGAAAATTGTGCCAAAGTGTTAGAAGAAGAATGCTATAAAATGTTTGGCACTAAATATTTATATGATGAGCATGATTGCAATGTTGTTAGTATGAATTCCTTGAATATCCATGTTGCTAATGATATGCAAAGCCACAAGCTTGGGGAAGCTATGTTTGATGAAGATGATATTTTTTGTCCCCCAAGCTTTGATGAGAAAATTTACCATGATGAAAGCATGCCTCCTATCTATGATGATTATTGTGATGACACGTATGCTATAAATAATAATGATAACCATGAAACTTGTCATCTTGATCTTAATTTTCAGTCACATGATAGTTATTTTGTTGAGTTTGCTCCCACTACTATTCATGAGAAGAATTTTGCTTATGTGGAGAGTAGTAAATTTTCTATGCTTGTAGAGCATGAAAAGAATGCTTTAGGTACTGGTTATATTGTTGAATTTATTCAAGATGCTACTGAAAATTATTATGAGGGAGGAACATATGCTTGTAGGAATTGCAATAATATCAAGTTTCCTCTCTATGTGCTTAAAATTTTGAAGCTATGCTTGTTTTACCTTCCTATGCTCGTTGATTATTGTTCCCATAAGTTGTTTGCTCACAAAATCCCTATGCATATGAAGAGTGTTAGACTTAAATGTGCTAGTCATGTGCTTCATGATGCTCCCATTACGTTTCAATTCTTATCTTTTATGTGAGCATCATTGCCATCATCATGCCTAGCTAGAAAGGCATTAAAGAAAAGCGCTTGTTGGGAGACAACCCAATATTTATCCTTACTGTTTTTTGTGTGTCCACATGATTATGCTATTGTAGTAATCATGTTTTATAAGATTTTGTTTCAATAAAGTGCCAAGTAAGACCTTTAGGATGGCTTACGGTGATAGTTGTGTTGATCCTGCTGAAAATCAGAAACTTTTGCACCCAGTAAATTAGTTTTTTTAATTTACAGAAACGTGCTTCTGATCTGATTATTTTTATCTGGATTGGTACACGAATTTCTTAGGACTTCCTAATTTTGTAGGATTTTTGGAGTTCCATAAGTATACGTTTGATACAGATTACTACAGACTGTTCTGTTTTTGACAGATTCTGTTTTCTATGTGTTGTTTGCTTATTTTGATGAATCTATGAGTAGTATCGGAGGGTATGAGCCATAGATAAGTTGGATTACAGTAGATATTACACCAATATGGATTTAGAATGAGTTCATTACAGTACCAATGTGGTGGTTTTGTTTTCTTTCTCTAATGGAGCTCATGAGTTTTCTGTTAAGTTTTGTGTTGTGAAGTTTTCAAGTTTTGGGTAAAGATTCGATGAACTATGGAATAAGGAGTGGCAAGAGCCTAAGCTTGGGGATGACCAAGGCACCCCAAGGTAATATTCAAGGACAACCAAGAGCCTAAGCTTGGGGATGCCCCGGAAGGCATCCCCTCTTTCGTCTTCGTACCATCGGTAACTTTACTTGGAGCTATATTTTTATTCACCACATGATATGTGTTTTGCTTGGAGCGTCATTTACTTTTGTTAGTTTTTGCTTGCTATTAGTTATAATAATGTTTTGCATCTTTAGTTTCAATAAAGAAGTCAAGGATAGCCTTTGCCATGCTTATTTTGCTAGTATACATGTTGCTGTTTGAAAACAGAAAGTTTACCGCTGTTGAAAAAATTCCCTAGAAAAGTCGGAGAGTGGTATAATGTTGAATCTTTTTGAATATTGAGCTATGATAAATTTATTACAGTGGGAATTTTAGTTCATAATTTTTGGAGTTAGGGAAGTATGATGAATCTTGCATTCTTTACAGACTATACTGTTTTGGCAGATTGCTGTTATGGTTGCATTGTTTGCATATGTTTGCTTGTTTAATGATTCTATTTGAAGATAGGAGTATTAAATATGCAGAGGCATTTAGTATGCAATGTTGAATAATAATTTTAGTTATTTGTTATAGTATAAAATGATAAGGTTTTGCATTGGTTTATACTAACCTATCTCACGAGTTCTTGTTGAGTTTGTTGTGAATGAAGCTTTTGATAAAAAGAGAAACCATGATATGAGAGGAATTAAGGAGACACAAAAGTTCAAGCTTGGGGATGCCCAAGGCACCCCAATATAATATTTCAAGAAGTCTCAAGCATCTAAGCTTGGGGATGCCCCGGTAGGCATCCCACCTTTCTTCTTCAACAACTATCGGTTGAGCCTAAGTTTTTGCTTCTTCACATGAGTTGTGCTATCCTTGCAATGTTTTTTTAGCTTTGCTTGCTGTTTGAATAAAGTATCAAGATCTAAAATTCTTTAATGAGAGAGAGTCTTCGCATAGTTACATAATTATTTAGCTACTCATTGATCTTCACTTATATCTTTCGGAGTAGTTTGTCATTTGCTCTAGTGCATCACTTATATCTTTTAGAGCACAATGGTGGTTTATTTTGAAGAAATATATGAACTCTCATGCTTCACTTATATTATTTTGAGAGTCGTTTATAGCATGGTAACTTTCTTAAAATTAATATACTTGGTATTCAAGATATGTGAAACTTTCTTTTGAGTGAATTGAATACTAAGATAAGTTTGATGCTTGATAATTGTTTTGAGATATGGAGGTGATAATATCAAAGTCGTGCTAGTTGAGTAACTGTGAATTTGAGAAATGCTTGTATTGAAGTTTGCAAGTCCTGCAGCATGCACGTATGGTTAAAGTTGTGTAACAAATTTGGAACATGAAGTGTACCTGGCTTGTGCATCCTTATGAGTGGCGGTCGGGGACGAGCGATGGTCTTTTCCTACCAATCTATCCCCCTAGGAGCATGCACGTAGTACTTGGTTTTTGATGACTTTTATTTTTTTTCAATAAGTATATGGGTTCTTTTGACTAATGTTGAGTCCATGGATTATACACACTTTTACCTTTCCGCCTTTGCTAGCCTCTTCGGTACCGTGCATTGCCCTTTCTCACCTTGAGAGTTGGTGCAAACTTCGCCGGTGCATCCAAACCCCGTGATACGATACGTTCTATCACACATAAACCTCCTTATATCTTCCTCAAAACAGCCACCATACCTACCTATCATGGCATTTCCATAGCCATTCCGAGATATATTGCCATGCAACTTCCATCATCATCATCATGACATACTTTACTTTTGTCATATTGCCATTGCATGATCATGTAGTTGACATCGTATTTGTGGCAAAACCACGATGCATTATTTTTCATACATGTCACTCTTGATTCATTGCACCATCCCGGTACACCGCCGGAGGCATTCATATAGAGTCATATCTTGTTCTAAGTTTCGAGTTGTAATCCTTATGTTGTAATCAATAGAAGTGTGATGATCATCATTATTAGAGCATTGCCCAAAAAAAAGCAGAAAGGCCAAAAAAAAGAAAGGCCCAAAAAAAGGAAAAAAAAGAAAAAAAGGGGGCAATGCTACTATCTCTTTTTCCACACTTGTGCTTCAAAGTAGCACCTTGTTCCTCATGTAGTGAGTCTCATATATTGTGCTTCAAAGTAGCACCTTGTTCTTCATGTAGTGAGTCTCATAAGTTGTCTTTTTATACTAGTGGGAATTTTTCATTATAGAACTTGGCTTGTATTGCTACGATGGGCTTCCCCAAATGCCCTAGGTCTTCATGAGCAAGCGAGTTGGATGCACACCCACTAGTGTTCTTTTGTTGAGCATTCATAGCTCTAGTGCATCCGTTGCATGGCAATCCCTACTACTCATGTTGACATCAATTGATGGGCATCTCCATAGCCCGTTGATTATCCTTGTCAATGTGAGACTTTCTCCTTTTTTTGTCTTCTCCACACAATCCCCATCATCATATTCTATTCCACCCATAGTGCTATATCCATGGCTCACGCACATGTATTGCGTGAAGATGGAAAAAGTTTGAGATTATTTAAGTATGAAACAATTTCTTGTCTTATCATCGGGGGTATAGAAGTTGGGAACATCTTTGTGTGACGAAAATAAAGCATAGCCTAACTATATGATTTTGTAGGGATGAACTTTCTTTTGCCATGTTATTTTGAGAAGACATTATTACTTTGATTAGTATGCTTGAAGTATTATTATTTTTATGTCAATATGAACTTTTGTCTTGAATCTTTCGGATCTGAATATTCATATCACAAGTAAGAAGAATTACATTGAAATTATGCCAAAGTATCACTCCGCATCAAAAATTCTTTTTTATCATTTACCTACTCGAGGACGAGCAGGAATTAAGATTGGGGATGCTTGATACGTCTCCAACGTATCTATAATTTTTGATTGCTCCATGCTACTTTATCTACCGTTTTAGGCAATATTGGGCTTTATTATCCACTTTAATATTATTTTTGGGACTAACCTATTAACCGGAGGCCCAGCCCAGATTTGCTGTTTTATGCCTATTTCAGTGTTTCGAGGAAAAGGAATATCAGACAGAGTCAAAACGGAACAAAATCAACTGGAGAAGTTATTTTTGGAAGGAAAGAAACCTGATAGACTTGGAGTGCACGTTAGGGGATTCCCGGGCTGCCCACGAGGGTGGGGGGCGCGCCCACCTTGCCTGGGCGCGCCCCCTGCCTCGTGAGCACCCCGGAGGTCCACCGACGTACCCCTTGCACCCATATATACCTATGTACCCTAAAACTTCCAGAATAGAAGATAGATCGGGAGTTCCGCCGCCGCAAGCCTCTGTAGCCACCAAAAACCTCTCGGGAGCCTGTTCCGGTGCCCTGCCGGAGGGGGACCCCATCACCGGTGGCCATCTTCATCATCCCGGCGCTATCCATGACGAGGAGGGAGTAGTTCACCCTCGGGGTTGAGGGTATGTACCAGTAGCTATGTGTTTGATCTCTCTCTCTCTCTCTCTCATGTTCTCTCTCGTGTTCCTCTATGGCACGATCTTGATGTATCCCGAGCTTTGCTATTGTAGTTGGATCTTATGATGTTTCTCCCCCTCTACTCTCTTGTGATGAATTGAGTTTCCCCTTTGAAGTTATCTTATCGGATTGAGTCTATTATGAGAACACTTGATGTATGTCTTGCCGTGATTATCTGTGGTGACAATGGGATATCATGTGCCACTTGATTTATGTTTTGGTGATCAACTTGCGGGTTTCGTGACATTGGGAACCTATGCATAGGGGTTGGCACACGTTCTTGACTCTCCGATAGAAACTTTGGGGCACTCTTTGAAGTACTTTGTGTAGGTTGGATGAATCTGAGATTGTGTGATGCATATCGTATAACCATGCCCACGAATACTTGAGGTGACAATGGAGTATCTAGGTGACATTAGGGTTTTGGTTGATTTGTGTCTTAAGGTGTTATTCTAGTACGAACTCTTTTATAGATCGATCTGAAAGAATAACTTTGAGGTGGTTTCGTACCCTACCATAATCTCTATGTTTGTTCTCCGCTATTAGTGTCTTTGGAGTGACTCTTTGTTGCATGTTGAGGGCTTGTTATATGATCTATCTATGTTATTATTGTTGAGAGAACTTGCATTAGTGAAAGTATGAACCCTAGGCCTTGTTTCCTATCATTGCAATACCGTTTACGCTCACTTTTATCTTTAGTTACCTTGCTGTTTTCATTATTTCAGATTACAAAAACCTATATCTACTTTCCATATTGCACTTGTTTCACCATCTCTTCGCCGAAATAGTGCACCTATACAATTTACCATTGTATTGGATGTGTTGGGGACACACGAGACTTTTTGTTATTTGGTTGCAGGGTTGTTTGAGAGAGACCATCTTCATCCTGCGCCTCCTACGGATTGATAAACCTTAGGTCATCCACTTGAGGGAAATTTACTACTGTCCTACAAACCTGTGCACTTGCAGGCCCAACAACGTCTACAAGAAGAAGGTTGTGTTGTAGACATCAGACCCCTTAAAGGGGGAAGCCATAAGAAAAAATATCTATTGGTCATGGTGGACAAATTCATCAAATGGATCGAAGCCAAACCAGTTAAAACGGCCGAATCCGGACCAGTAATAGATTTCATATCCAGGGTCGTACATTGGTACGATGTCCCCCATAGCATCATCACTGATAATGGCTCAAATTGCACAGCCGATGAGGTGAAAACTTGGTGCAGCAAAATGGGCATTAAGCTCGACTACGCTTCCGTCTACCACCCGCAAACAAACGGCCAGGTCGAACAGGCAAATGGTCTTATCATGAGCGGCATAAAACCCAGATTAGTGCGATCTTTAACAGAATCGGATATGCACTAGGTAGAGGAGCTTGACTCCGTACTCTGGGGGCTGCGGACCACACCGAATCGAACCACCGGATCCACACCATTTTTTATGGTGTACGGTGCGGAAGCAGTACTACCCTGCGACATAATACATGATTCGCCACGCGTACGCATGTACGAAGAGAAGGAAGCTGAGTTAGATCTGCAGGATAACTTGTACGCCCTTGAGGAGGAGCGCGATGTCGCAAAAGCCCGTTCTGCATTCTATCAGCAGCAGGCTCGGCGATATCAAAGCAGAGAAGTGTGGGCCAAAACTTACAATATTGGCGAGCTCGTTCTACGCCTACCGGAGAAGAAGAAGGACAAACTCAAACCCAGATGGGAAGGTCCCTTCGTCATCGACAAAGTTCTCACCGGAGGAGCGTACCGCCTACGTAATGCATCTGACAACAGACTCGAGCCGAACCCATGGAACGCGGCTAGACTCCGGAGATTCTACGCCTAACGCCGAACGCAGTGTTCGTCTCCTCACCCCTCCTTTTTTTTAAATTATGCTCCACCACCGTTCCTCTCCCTTCTCCACCCTCTTTCCATCCACACAAAATATTTAATACAGTGCGGATTTCCAGATTATCCTGGCTGTAACATGTGTGCAAGCTATATCTGGGGGCTTCCTATTCGGAAGCTAGACATAATTACTTTAATGGCTTTTTGCCCATCACATAGGCGTTCTTTCTCCATATGTGCCTTTTCTTCACCATTATATGCATCGATATGACTTAAGATGTGGCCAAGCTGGGTTGCCTGGCTCTTTTGCTTATGCCCTACTTTCCCGTTAATTCGGCTAGGGCATAAGGGGAGCACCTTTGCGATTGTTACTGCCGGTTGAGCCGGATGTGTACCTCAGACTGTGTGAAGCCGAAAGCTAGTTTCCTTAAGAGAATATTCGATCGGTGAACAAAAGATGTATTCGTTGGTTACAACAAAGAACCCCAGAAGCTTTGTATCCTGCACCGTCGTGCGTAGTCCGGACATGTGCATCGACACATGGATACCTAGGGAAAGGAACCCCTAACGGAACTATTCTCCCTAGAAGATGTTTCTTGCTATCCATGCAATATAACATAACTAGTTGGGTACTTGTCTGTTCAAGCACCTATGACCCCTACGCCTGGTCTCCAAGCATGCCCCGGTTTTCACATAACCGAGCGGGTATTCGGACACACCCCGGACTATAGGGCCCGGGGGCTGAAGCGAAAAGGTCCGCCATGACAAATGATTTCAATCCAGCTAGAGGCTACTTATGCCAATCAATTTACATAGTCATGGAGAATGACTATATTCCTCCTCTATACCATCTAATAGGTTATCTAGCCTACAATCCTGCTGAGAATACTTAGCGGCTAATGCTACCTGGTTATACACCAGGCTCACGGGAATTTCTTGCCCATTGGGCCCCGCCGGTCCCACTTCGGCCATATGGTTAGGGTCCAGCTTGGTGTAGCGCGTCTTCACCATCGCCCATGCTTCTCTTGCTCCCTGTCGGCAGGCTGATATCTTCCACAGACGGAAGCACCGCCGGGCTCCTTGGAGCAGGCCCGCAAGCTCCCCCATGCCATTCGGCAGTAGGCTTGATGGCCACGAGGCCTGAGCAACGCCGTACATCACTTGCCGGGCACGCTCGTGCTTCTGCGACAGTTCTTCCAGCAAATCACCTGCAGATGAGGGCATCTCCTCTTCAGGGCGACCCGTTAACATTCCTGTAAGGAAAAACCTTTTTAGTAAACTTCCTCGCCGAACTATCAAATAGTTCGCTTGCGTTCCTACCATAGATGCTGCGATGAAGTTTTTTGTTCTCCTTCATGGAGTCCGCCAGTTGTGCACGGACGTCCTTTAATTCCACGTCCAGACGAACATTGGCATCATGAAGCTTGTTCTTCTCTTGCACCACCTGCGTAAGGATGCACTCGCCGGCCTTTAGTTGCCGTTGGATATGCGAATCGTCACCCACTGCGCCATCCGGATTCACTCCAAGATTGTCTGCAGAACTTACTGTTAGACTAACCGCACCAGCTATCTATTAACTAGCACATTTGTGTATAATAAAGACAAATATTACCAGCAGGGGCCTTTCGGGATCCCTCTAACTTGGCTACCGCATCAGATAATTGGGCCTTACAGGCCTCTAGTTCCCGCGCCAATTCCTCATTCTTGTCCACAAGGACCTGCGGATATACAGATCCTTAAAACAGTTGTCCCAACTATTTTAAGTCTCAGGGGCTACTACTAGGCATACTTATCAAAATCTCTTACCCGTATGTCTTTGGTATACTGGCTTGTCGCTTGGGCAAGCCCGCCTCGAGTGGCTCGAACATATGCGTCCGCCGAATTGAAGGCATTAAAAGCCTCTTCAGAAAAGATGTTGTGCCGGAGCACTGCCCTCCGGCGCCGGTGGTTCATGGCGCTCTCCACTTCGGAGTTTGTGGCCGAACACATACCCGCATCCTCCGTCGGGGAGCTATGTGGTGCTGGCCCCGTGTCCGGCTCCGCCCCTGAAGCCGGTTCTGGAACCCGGCTGGTGGAGGTGTGGTTGGTGGGGTTTCCGGATACAACCCGATTATTCCTCTTCCTGCCAGACACAAAGGGCGCTGTCAGGTTTCGAATTCTATGACAGCAGGATGGGCTACAATTTTACCTCTGCAGCGGTGTGTCGGCCCTCACCGCCCCTTCCTCTTGAGCCTGCCCGATCCGGATGCCCGTGGTTGAAGAGTCCCTAGGGGCTCGGCACCTCGCTCCGGCCGTCGTTTCTGCGAATAGAGCGACGCCTCAAAGGTAAAATTGCAATACCTAGGGAAAGTCCTCTTTGGAGGATAGGGTTTTTTAGCTCAGCTTACACGCGATGTGGGAAGCAGTCCAGGGGAGTCGGCCGTAATGGCCACTAGGGTGCCGTCCCAGCTCGCCTGATAAAATACTCCGTTAACAAGCTCCACGGTAATATCCAGATCCACTTTGAGTCCGAGATCTAGGGCCCTTCCGGGGTCCTCTGGTTGCGGGGAGGGGCTGAAGACTCCTTCCATAGCCCTTCTCAGTTCCTGCTCAGAGGCATTGATGCAAGTAATCTTAACAGAAGTACGATAGAGTAAATGAAACTGGGAAAAGAATGACAACTTACCCATTCTGGGGGGTTGTACATGGAGAATCCGTCCTGCATTTTTACACGAAGGAACTCCTCCTCTTTCCCTTTGTACAAATCGGACAATATCCTTGCCAAAGTGGTAGCAGAGTCCGGACCCTTACGACCACAGCGGGTGGCGTCGTCTTCCCCGTTGTAATGCCACATGGGCCTCCCCCGATATTGGAGCAGCTGCACTCCTCGCTTTATGCATATTGCCATGACTTCAACGATCGTCAGTCCGGACTTGGCCAACAACTTTATCCTATTCATCAGGAGGAATATCTCCCTTGTGTCCTCTTCTTGAGGGCCCTGGGGACGCCAGCTTAGGCGAGCCCTTGGCGGGGCGTTGCTGAACTTGGGGAGACCCCTCCGGACTGGATCCGGAAGGGGAACATCATTTATATAGAACCACTCTGAGGGCCAGTTCTCTGGTACGTTCTCAGGAGTGCCGGACAGGTATCCTGTCTCGGCAATGCGCCATACTTCGGCCCCACCCACTTGATACAGGGACTCCCCCTGGGTGCGGGGGACAAGGCAGAACAACTTCCTCCACAATCCGAAGTGTGGTTTGCAGCCTAAAAATAGCTCGCATAGGGCGACATACCCCGCGATGTGTAGAATGGAGGCCGGGGTAAGATTGTGTAGCTGAAGGCCATAGAACTCCAGAAGCCCATGGAGAAATGGGTGGATAGAAAACCCGACGCCCCTCAGCAGATGCGAGATGAGGCATATTCGTTCCTCCGGAGACGGGTTAGTGAATCCCTCTGCTTGTTCCCCTCCGTCGTAAGTAGCTATTCCAGCTCGGACGGAGACCATGAATGCCGGTGGAAGAAACCCTTGAGTTTGTAACTTCACAAAATGGCTGTGGGGAACTGAGCACTCTCCCCAATCCCCCGACTTAGAGCGAGGAGGGCAAGCAAAAGAGCTGCGACGGCCGACCATGCTGGAATGGCTTTTCGCGAAGCGCTCTAGGATGCTAGCTTAAGGGACAAGAGTGAGGTTTGGATCTGAGAACCCTGTCCCTTCAAATAGATGGTTGGCTCGGAAGATCGAGGGTGGCAAATGCAAAAATACCTCGACTCCTCGCATTCGCTTGACACGTGGAGATGGTCATTATTAAGGCGCTGAAGCCGAGGAGCACAACATCGATTGGAGACCGAACACTATTCGTCGTAATAGATACTTTGGAGTATTCAGAGGAGGAACCCGCCTTGCAATGCCGAAGACAATACTGCACGCTGGACTCATCTTCATTGAAGCCTGGTTCAAGGGCTACTGAGGGAGTCCTGGATTAGGGGGTATCCAGACAGCCGTACTGTGTACAACATCCGGACTATTGAAGCGTGAAGATACAAGACTCAAGACTTCGGCCCGTGTCCGGATGGGACTTTCCTTGGCGTGGAAGGCAAGCTTGGCGATCCGGATATTATATTACCTTCCTTGTAACCGACTCCATGTAAACCCTAGCCCTCTCTGGTGTCTATATAAACCGAAGAGGTTGGTCCTTAGAAGGCCGATCACAATTACATTCATACCATCATAGGCTAGCTCCTAGGGTTTAGCCTCTACGATCTCGTGGTAGATCTACTCTTGTACTACCCATATCATCAATATTAATCAAGCAGGAAGTAGAGTTTTACCTCCATCGAGAGGGTCCGAACCTGGGTAAACACCTGTGTCCCTTACTTCTTGTTACCATCAGCCTTGACGCACAGATTGGGACCCCCCTACCCGAGATCCGCCGGTTTTGACACCGGCACTCCTATCTCGTGGAGCCCTCGGAGATTTCTTGACTTGCACTCCAAGCTCTCCGGATCAGATTTGTTCCCAAAATAACGCTCCCGAAGGTTTCATTCCGTTTGGACTCCATTTGATATTCCTTTTCTTCAAAATACTGAAATAGGTAAAAAAACAACAATATGGGTTGGGCCTCCGGTTAGTAGGTTAGTCCCAAAAATGATATAAATGTGTAAAATAAAGCCCATAAACATCCAAAAGGGGTAATATAATAGCATGGAACAATCAAAAATTATAGATACGTTGGAGACGTATCAATTGTCACTTACAAACATGAGGTGCAGGAAGTCTTCAAACAATTTTCCTCGAGGGCTTCAACCAACTTTGGTGTGAAGATCAAGCACATTAGAAGTGGCAATGGGACCGAGTTCAAGAATTCCGGTCTTGATGACTATCTTGATGAACTTGGTGTTACTCATGAGTTATCTGCTCCTTATACTCCTTAGTAGAATGGCGTCGTGGAGTGCAAGAACAGAACTCTTGTTGAGATGGCTTGCACTTTGCTTGATGAATACAAGACGACTCGTCGTTTCTCGATTGAGGCAATTGATACTGCATGCCACATGATCAATAGAGTATATCTTCACAAATTCTTCAAGAAGACTGCTTATGAACTCCTCACTGACAAGAAACCCAATCATCTGAGGAATCTATCAAGTTCAAGGCTACTGAGGATGTCATTCCTACCGAAGAATCTCCTGAAGAATTCATTCCAGAAAGTGAAGAACGTCGAGCTGGCGCACCTGAAGAAAATGGTGCTGAGGAAAATGCTCCTGAAGAAAATGCGGATCAAATTCCTCGAAGACAACCCGCTCATCCTCGCATTGCAAACGAAGTGCAAGTCGAGAAGATCATCGATGGCATTGAAGCACCATGTCCTCTCACACGCTCAAAAGCTTCACATTTGTCTAAATTTTGTGAGCACTTTGCTTTTGTCTCCATCACAGAGCCCACTAAGGTAGATGAAGCATTTCTGGAGCCTGAGTGGATTCAAGCTATGCAAGAAGAATTACATCAGTTCGAGCTCAACAACGTCTGGGAACTGGTCAAACGTCCAGATCCTCGCAAGCACAACATCATTGGCACAAAGTGGATCTACCGCAACAAGCAAGATGAAAATGGCCTTGTGGTGAGGAATAAGGCACGACTTGTAGCTCAAGGTTACAAACAGGTTGAAGGAATTGATTTCGATGAAACTTTTGCACCTGTTGCTAGACTTGAGGCTATTCACATATTACTTGCTTATGCTAACCATCATGATATTATCTTACAACAAATGGATGTGAAAAGTGCATTCTTCAATGGTAAGCTTGAGGAAGAAGTGTATGTTGCTCAACCCCCAGGTTTTGAAGATCCAAAGCATCCTGACAAAGTCTTTAGACTCAATAAGGCCCTGTATGGCCTCAACCATGCCCCTCGGGCGTGGTATGATACTTTGAAGGAATTCCTCATGAAGAAAGGCTTCAAACCCGGTTGACTCGACCCAACTCTTTTCACTAAATCTTATGATGGTGAATTTTTTGTGTGCCAAATTTATGTTGATGATATCATTTTTGGCTGTACTGACCAACGTTATAGTGATGAATTTGCCTATATGATGAGTGAAGAATATCAAATATCTATGATGGGAGAATTGAAATTCTTTTGAGGTCTTCAAATTCGTCAACATCGCAATGGCATATTCATATCTCAGGATAAATACCTCAAATATGTATTGAGGAAATTCGGCATGCAAGATTGCAAAGGGGTTAAAATTCCAATGCCCACAAATGGCCATCTATGCACTGATGAAAATGGTAAAGACTTCGATCAAAAGGTATACCGCTCCATGATTGGCTCTTTATTGTACCTATGTGCATCTAGGCCGGATATTATGCTTAGTGTTTGCATGTGTGCCCGATTTCAAGCTACACCGAAGGAATCACACCATGAGGTTGTGAAGCATATTCTTCGATATCTATCTCACACACCAATACTTGGATTATGGTATCCCAAGGGCTCTTCATTTGATCTCATTGGATATTCAGACTCTAACTATGCTGGTGATCGTGTGGACCGCAAGTCAACGTCAGGCACATGCCATTTCCTTGGACGATCTTTAGTCTGTTGGTCCTCGAAGAAACAGAACTGCGTATCACTCTCCACTTCAGAAGCTGAGTACATTGCTGCTGGATCGTGCTGTGCTCAATTACTATGGATGAAGCAAACCCTCAAGTACTATGGCATCAACGTGAAGAATGTGCCTCTCTACTGCGACAATGAGAGCGCTATCAAGATTGCTCATAACCCAGTTCAACACTCGAAGACAAAGCACATCCAGATTCGTCATCATTTTCTTCGTGATCATGTGTTGAAGGGCGAAATCTCCATCGACCACGCAAGCACTTAAGACCAGCTGGTCGATATCTTCACTAAGCCCTTGGATGAGAAGAGATTTAGCAAGTTGCGGTGTGAGCTAAATATCCTAGAATCTTCAAATGTTCTCTGAAAAGGACACACATCCTAACTCTTATGCAAAATTGATGACTTAGATGCGCAACACATAAAGTAACATTTTTCTTCAATCAATGAAGACTAACCCTCTAAGTGTGAAGAAATTAATGAATAAATTGATTCTCAGAGCCCTACGACAATTGTACGCGGTGTCTGAAATCAGCTTTCTTATACGGTGGGTTACGCCACCAACCAAAGTTGAAAATCTTCAATTTGAGTTTTTCTTCGTTTTTGAAATTCCTCATTTTTTTTAAATTCTTCAACTTTACATTGTCTTCACTCTTTCGGTAGTTATTCTTCATTTGAATATATATATATATATATATATATATGAGTTTATGTCCTCTACAGCATTCACTTATTGCTAATTCTTCAAGTTGATTTCTTTTGCTAAGTGAATGTGATCGGACCCTTCCCCCTCTATGCTAAACTCAACCCAGTCTGTTCACAAATTCTTCATGTGTGTTCTATTTGAAACTCGTTCAAAATCTTCACTGTGTCCTTGTCAGCTGAAGAAATTGCGAATGGAACTTTTAACTTATCTTATCTAAATTTTTGGCTTTGCCACTCAAAGAGTTCCGCATCCCACGATAATATTTTTCTATTAACCCACGATCTCACACGATCGCCACGTCTCAGTACGTGGGTGACACATGTCAAGCGAATGAGAAGGGCCAGGGGCACGTTTGTCCGATTTCTTCGGGCGTACAGTTTTTCACTTCGACTATAAATACCCCCCTCCTCTTCCTCACTTTGTTTTTACTACGCTCGTTCTCACTCCCGCTCAAGTTTCTCAAACCCTAGCGCCGCCGCTACTTCATCATCGCCGGTGAGGAAGAGCTTCACTGCCTCGACCTTGTCGCCGTCGTAGTCGCGCCGGTTGTGGATTTCTTCACTCCGCCGCCGCCATAGCTTTCTTCCTCTGCCGAGTTAGGGCATGGAAGATCTGAACTGACGAACTTCACATCTACACTTCCCAGTTCATCGTGTTCTTCATGAAGGGTAATTAAAAGTTACTTTTACTGCCCTCTTCGATTCAAATGTTTTCATGAAAATCTTCAAAGGTGTTTACTTCAAATCCTCACACATTGAACACCTCACATGTCATCTGATCTTGATTCGTCTCTCTAAGCAATGATTTTCTTCAAGATTCCTCAATTGTGTGGATTTTCAATCTATACAACTCTGGAACCTAAGACAAAGAACACTTAGTGAAATTCTTCAAGACTCATCTGGTCAAATTCCTCAAACTTATTCTTTTTGAAAAACCTTCTGAGAACGCATATGACCTCTCCAAATTCCTCGCAACTATACTCTGTTCACAGGTACTCATGTCCGCTGCTGAATCACTAGGTTCTCATCAACTTAACTCATTTGCAGTGTTCGTCGAAGAAAAGTTGCATACCTCTTCAGAAACTTCAGTTGTTCATATTCCTCAGCCGAAGAAAATGGCTGATGAAAAGAAGCCACAGAAGGGTGGAAAGAGGCCTGAGGTCAATACTGCTTTTGAAATCCCTGATGACATTTATGCTGGGTACTGCACACCCGCTGAGGAGGATAGAAATCAGCGCAAGGTGCGCATTCAAAAGATTGAGAGGAGATGGGCACGGGAGTGGAGGGAGTACAGATATGTTACTCCCAAGTATATGAAGAAATTCGCTCTCAACCCTCCATGCCCAAGACCTCCGTTGGCACCTGGCCAATTGGCAGATCCCACCAGCCTCAAGCGTGGTGAGGATTATCCTGATGAATGGGCAAAGCTCCAAGCCAAACTGGCCAAACAACCGAAGGAAGCAGTGAGGAAATTTAATGAAGACTCTGCTGCTGCTGCTACCACTGCTGAGGCCTCTGCAAGCAAGCCGAAGAAGGCGATGCCTAAGAAGCCTGCCCACAAGCCAAGTGCTTCTCCCTCAATGCCCTCACGATCAAGTTCCTCAGCAATGCCCTCACGGCCAGATTCTTCAAAGCCCTCACGACCAATTCCTCAAACTTCTCCTCCTCCTTCAAAGTCATCAGCTCCTCCGACAAAGTCCTTAGCTGCTCCCACTAAATCCTCTGCACCTGTGCACCTCGCCATGTGCCAAAGGACTACATGCATCTCAATTGCCTCAGGAGCTTCTGCGAGTTCCTCAGCTGCACCAAATTCCTCAACTGGTCCCTCTCTGCTGAAGAAAAAGGCCACTTCCGGACGAGGCTCTCGACCAAGTCCTCACAAGAAGCAGGTTGCTTTTCAAGTGCCTTCTGATGATGAGGCTGATGATGAAGAACTTGCCGAAATTATCAGAGACAGGCAGGCCAGGGCCGCTAGAGCCAAAGGAAGCAATGTGCCACTATTATTGGATCCAAAGTTGATCCTAGATTTCATTGATCTATGGCACAAGGACCCAAACACGCCTTTTCCGGAGATGAACCTCACTCCTGGTCGAAGTCATGTTTTGACTGCCTTCATTGAAGAAGAGAAGTGGAAATTTGAAGAAGGAAGAAGAGTGAAGAAAGCGCAGTACAAGAAGCAGCGCTACCTAAAGGACAATGTCCTCACTCTTACCCATGAACAACTCATTGCCTTGCAAGATGAGATCAAGCAACTGAGTGATGAATTTGATCGCTACTATGCTGACTGGCTTGGAGCCAAAGTCAGATTTGTGAAGATTACTGATAAACTCACTTCAAATGTTGCAGCCCCAACACAACAAGAAAATCCTCAGGCTGAAGCATCTGCTCAGCCTACTAAAGAACATGCCAGCACCGCTGATGACAATCAGGCTGCTGAAGAAAATGAAAGTGCCAGGGCTGATGACTGCATTCCAGCAGCTGAAGAAATTTCCAGGGCATCCACTAGTGGTGCGCCTGAAGAAAATGAAGAAGTCAGGGCAACTGCATCAGTTGTGCCTGAAGAAACTGAACGAAATTCCTCTGCTGCTCCTGCGCCTACACCAAATTCGATCCTTCCATCTGCATCAGATGTGAAGAAGACCAAGGCTGCAGAGCGTGCAGCTGTGAAGAAAAGGAAGGCATCAACTTCATCAGATTCTTCAGCTCCGAAGAAGATGAAGCCTTTGACAAGCTCAATTGACAACCCAATTGATGCCGTTCCTGTCTCATTCATGCCATCTGAAAGGATTGATATGGTTGACTAGAGGGGGGGGGTGAATAGGCAACTAACAATTTTTAGACTTTTCTTTAACAATTTAAACCTTGCAACAAAATAGGTTGACTAGATGTGCAACTACGTGGACAACCTATATGATACAAAGACAACTAGCACACAAGCAAGCAATAGATACAACAGAAGCAAGCTTGCAAAAGTAAAGGCACGAGATAACCAAGAGTGGAGCCGGTGAAGACGAGGATGTGTTATCGAAGTTCCTTCCTTTTAAAGGGAAGTACGTCTCCATTGGAGCGGTGTGGTGGCACAATGCTCCCCAAGAAGCCACTGGGGCCACCGTAATCTCCTCACACCCTCACACAATGCGAGATGCTGTGATTCCACTATTGGCGCCCTTGAAGGCGGCGACCGAACCTTTACAAACAAGATTGGGGCTATCTCCACAACACTTGGAGGCTCCCAACAACACCACGAAGCTTCACGACAATGGACTATGGCTTCGAGGTGACCTCAACCGTCTAGGGTGCTCAACACCCAAGAGTAACCAGATCCGCTAGAGATAAGTGGGGAAATCAAATTTCTCTTGGTGGAAGTGTAGATCGGGGCCTTCTCAACCAATCTCGAGCAAATCAATAAGTTTGATTGGCTAGGGAGAGAGATCGGGCGAAAATGGAGCTTGGAGCAAAAATGGAGCTTTGGGGGAAAGAGGTAGGTCAACTTTGGGGAAGAAGACACCTTTATATAGTGGGGGAACCAATCCAACCGTTACCCCACTGAACAACCACGCAAAGAGCGGTACTACCGCTTGGGCAGGGCGGTACTTCCGCTGAGAGCGGTACTACCGCTCTCACCTAGCGGTACTGCCACGCTGACGAGGAGGTCAGGGTCCTGGCCCCAGAGCGGTACTACCATGGGAGTAGGCGCGGTACTACCGCTTGGAGCGGTACTACCGCCACTACTACCGCAGTTAGTATGGTAAAACCCGACACGAAAAACATCGGTCTCGAATCGAGGCGGTAGTAGCCCGGAACCACTGCGGTACTACGGCCGAAGACCACAAGCGGTACTACCGCTTGGGGAGCGGTACTACCGCTCTGGGAGCGGTACTACCGCTTGAGTGCTTCGGCAGTACTACCGCTGTGGACCGCGGTACTACCGCTGGCGCAGGACAAGACAGACACAGGGGAAAAGGTAGCTCCAATGAAACGGAAGGAAAACGTCGGGTGTGACATGGATGTGTACATGTTGATTCCACCCTAGCCTTACCAAAGCGGATCCCCTCTTGATAGTACGGTGACTCCTACGAAACTAGTCCACCAACAACGAAACGAAGGAGCTACACCATCTTGAATAAAACATGGAGGGGAGGTAATCGTCTCGTGCCAATGGATGGATCTCTGAAAGAACTTAATGCACACGATTAGTCCGCACAAGCATTGTCATCAATCACCAAAACATCTTGGGGATAAATATGCCCTTACAATCTCCCCCTTTTTGGTGGATTGATGACAATACAGGATTTGCACAACATGAGAGATATAGGACAAATGCTAAAAACCCCACTGTCCTAAAATGTAGATGAGCTCCCCCTAGATGTGTGCTATCTAGATAAGTGCTTTGGACTGCACGACACACATACTAGGATCAACGCTCCCCCTACATTTTAGAGGCCAACCACCTAAGCAGGGTAAAAGAGAGTAGCATAGATAACTTAACAGGATAAGCATGCAACTCATAAGCTAGATAGTGACATAGATAATGATACTGGAAAGATAAGGTAGCATATGTCTCACACCATATGACTGGAACTTAGGTCTCACTGACACAAACCAAACAAAGCAAATTGCAAGGAAAACACAAACACAGAAGACGGAAAGCACAAAGCACAAATCCCTAAACTCTCTCCCCCTTTGGCATCGAGACACCAAAAAGGAGAGGGAGTGTTGCTACGGCTCCAGGTGATAGCAAAAGAGGGACACACACATCAGATCTCAGCGGGATCATCTGTGCCACCATCGTCAGTCGGGAAGTGCTCGGCATCAGAATCGGTCCACGGGCAGTGCTGCTGAATCCACTCCTCCTCCTCAGTAAGCTGGTCCTCAGATCCATGATAACTGTAGCACCCAACTGACGCATGAGCTCCTTGTGGCGACCTCGGGCCTTCTTCTCAGCCACATGAGTCATGTACTGACCGTGAGACTCCATGCAGAACAGCTTCTTCATCTTGAGCTTGAGCTTCTTTGCCCAAGAGGGCTCTGCCTCAGAAGGCACGTAGTCATCATCATCATCCTCAGCCTCAGCCCCAGTCTCCTCCTCGGTCTCCATGGCAGTAGCAGACGAAGGAACTCCAGTCTTAGGGGCCTGAGTGCCCCAGTTATCCTTCTTCCTCAGACGCTTGATGTCGTGAGAGACCAACTCTCCAGTCTCCAGCATCACCTGGGGATAGACACGATCCCAGGCCTTCTCAATAAGCAGCATGATGAACGGACCATAAATCGGGCACTTGCGCTCGGAGATAGCAGATAACAGCTCAGACCACATAACATGAGAGATATCCAGGGACTCTCCGGTGTTCTGTCCCTTCTCACGCTGGCAGAAGAGAAGCATGTCCACGAGATAGGAGTGAACCATATCCAGATTCCCGATACGAGGGAAAAGAGTCTCTCTGAAGATACGGTGAAGGATATCCAGATAGGCAGGCAGCTCATAAGTTTCCTTCTTCGTCTCAGGGTTGATCCTCAAAGTGCAGTAGGGCCATAGAGCTTGCTTGTGAGTGGCGTTGGTGCGGCGGTGTGGGCGAAAGCCGACAGGAGACCAAGACCTAGATCTTCCACCCCAATCAACTCCATGAAAGCTTTCCACTTGACTGAAAGCAACTTGCCATTGGTCATCCAAGTCAGTGTCCTGTCCTCATCAGTCCCGAGATGAACCGTGGCATAGAATTGAGCCACAATATCAGCATCATAATCTTTGTTGAATTGCATGACCCCAAGAATGTTCAGTTGAGTGCACATCTGAAGAGCTTCACCAAAGTATTCAGGATCCTTCTCCATATGGTCGGTGTCGATGGAGTGCACATTGACAAAGAGGTTCTTCTTGGCTTTGAGAACATCAAAGAAGATGGCAAACTGGAACCTGTTCTAGAACGGACGGTTGACCAAAGTGGGATCTTGGTCTGCCTCATACGGGTTGCGGCGATGCCTTGCCCATAACTCCTTGGGCGGCATTTCTGGCATGGTTTTGCCTGGCTTCGGCTTGACACCAGGCTTCTTCTGGAGTTGAGGTGGAGGTGGAGACTTGAAGAACCTCCGGCAGACTCAGTGGTGCGGTAGCGCTTGGACGTGGCACGACCGGGGTTGAAATTATGAGCCTGATGCTCAGGAACCTCATCACCTGGAACCACACACAAGAACACGCAAACAACCAGAAAGAAGGAGCATAAGCCACAAAACACGAGCAAAAGATCACTGATAGGTAAGAGCATGGTGGACACTGGTAGAGGGCGGTAGTACCGTGACCCGCGAGCGGTAGTACCGCTCCAAGCGGTAGTACCGCTCTGGAGAGAGCGGTAGTACTGCTCGAGACGGGGAAATAGCAGTTTCCTACTGCCGTGGTCAGGTTCAGCACTACCGTCCTACAAAATTCAAAAATACTCCAACCAAACACCAATCCAAATTGTCTAGAAGCATTCTCCATCCTACTCAAGCCTAGATCTGGCCAAAAATCTAGAGATGCAACTGCTATTGCCCCTAAGATGCTAGATTGGAAACCTAGACAAGAAGAAATAGGGAGCGGGGGCAATACCGGCATCCATGGCAAGAGGACAAGGTGGGGATCGTCTCCACCGAAGGAAATGGAGAGGAACGCCCCGGAGAGGGAGATCTGCCGGAGCCCTCCTGTGGCGCCGGTTGCTGGAGAGAAAGGAACAGAGCAAGGAGGCATGCGAATGGGTATGAGGGAGAAGAAACTCCCCCTGCCCCCGATATAACCCCCTGCCCGCGCCTCACAACGGTAGTACCGCGCTGGAGGGTGGTAGTACCGCTCGGAGCGGTAGTACCGCTCGCCACCAGCGGTATTACCGCTCAGCAACAAAACGGCTTCTAGACAAACGGCTAAAGCACCAAAGAGACGAGAAAGAAAGGGCAAGAGAAAGAAAAGACCAACAAGGCAACACACACTAACAATGGTCCAGAACCCACTCTTTCAAAACAACCACACGAAACAGAGCGAGCTCTGGCCTCTCTCAAGAGAGAGCGGTGGCCGGAGCCACCTATGTTTGAGTCAATTGGTATGGCACCGTGAAGAATTATCCTTGGGCCCATGACCAAAACTCGTCTTTGAAGCACAAGTACCATCAAAAATGGCTAATGTGAAAGAGTTTATCGTTTTATGCATAATGGGGGGAGGGAAAGTTCATTGAGATAACAACACCCCCCTATGTCCATGCCTACATCTAAACTAGACACCAAGTTGAGTGAGGTGGGGTGTGCAAGGGTTCAAGTCACATTGCTCGAATCAATGATATTTAGCTCATGCCTTAACTCGCGAAATCTTGCTTCATCCAAGGGCTTCGTGAAAATATCTGCAAGGTTATCATGAGTGTTGACATACTTGAGCTCGATCTCCCCTCGCCTAATGTGATCCCGGATGAAATGATACCGAATCTCAATATGCTTCGTCTTGAAGTGTTGCACCGGGTTGAGAGAAATCTTGATGGCACTTTCGTTGTCACACCAAAGAGGCACTTTGTCACAAATGACACCGTATTCCTTTAAAGTTTGCCTCATCCATAAAAGTTGTGCACAACAACTACCGGCCGCCACATATTCCGCTTCGGTGGACGAGAGAGACACACAACTTTGCTTTTTGGAAGACCAACTCACCAAAGAGCACCCAAGAAACTGGCACCCTCCGGAAGTGGACTTCCTATCCACTTTGTCTCCCGCCCAATCGGAATCCGTAAATCCTTCAAGTTTGAAGTTTGCCCCTCTTGGGTACCATAAGCCAAAGTTTGGGGTATGAGCCAAATATCGAAAGATTCGCTTGACCGCCACAAAGTGACTTTCCTTCGGTGCGGCTTGAAACCGTGCACACATCCCCACACTCAACATGATATCCGGTCTAGATGCACAAAGGTAAAGCAAGGAGCCAATCATGGAGCGATATACCTTTTGATCCACCGCTTTACCATTGGGATCAATGTCAAGTTGGCACTTGGTGGGCATTGGAGTAGTAGCCGGCTTGACATCACTTAGCTTGAATCTTTTTAGCATGTCTTGAGTGTATTTGGCTTGGTTGATGAAGGTTCCTTCTCTTCTTTGTTTGATGTCAAAACCAAGGAAGAACTTCAACTCTCCCATCGAAGACATCTTGAACTTGGAGGTCATGAGAGTGGCAAATTCTTCATTGAAAGCTTTGTTAGGAGAACCAAAGTCAACATATAGTTGGCACACAAACAACTCCCCTTTGACCTTCTTAGTAAAAAGAGTGGGATCGATTAGCCCAACTTCAAATCCACGATCTTGTAACAACTCGGTAAGGTGGTCATACCACGCACGTGGGGCTTGTTTAAGGCCATAGAGTGCCTTATCGAGTTGATACACATGATCCGGGAAGTAAGGATCCTCGAACCCGGGGGGTTGCTTGACATAAACCAACTCATTAATGGGACCATTAAGAAAAGCACTTTTCACATCCATTTGTTGCAACTTAAAGTTGTGATGGGAAGCATAAGCAATCAACAAACGAATGGATTCAAGGCGAGCAACGGGAGCAAAGGTTTCACCGTAGTCGATACCCTCGACTTGGGAGTAGCCTTGTGCTACCAATCTTGCCTTGTTGCGAATGATGTTCCCATGAGCATCTTGCTTGTTCTTGAAGATCCACTTGGTTCCAATGATGTTATGGTTCCCCGAAGGCCTTGGCACCAACCTCCACACCTTGTTGTACTCGAAGTTGTTGAGTTCTTCATGCATGGCATTGAGCCAATCCGAGTCTTCGAGCGCCTCATAGACCTTATGGGGTTCAACACAAGAGACAAACGCGTGATGTTCACAATAGTTTGCTAATTGTCTACGAGTGCTTACCCCCTTTCTTAGGCTTCCAACCACATTCTCCATGAGATGACCTTTGGTGGTGAGTTTGGAAGCAATCTTCGCGGCACGACGCTCTAATTCCTCCTCGGATGTGGAAGGAGGAGGGTTCACTTGATCATCTTGAGCGTCGTCATGAGCTTGTTCTTGATCTTGAGCTTGCTCATGATCTTGAACTTGCTCGAGGGGGAGAACTTGACCTTGGGCATCATTTGGAGGTTCACCACCATCTTGAGATTGATCTTGCCCTTGGTCTTGTTCCCGAGGTTGAGGGCCTACACTTTGTTCTTCGGAAGCGTGTGGGTCTTGAGTAGGTGAAGGCTCCACTGGAGTGGAGCATTGTCCTTCTCCTTCGGCCACAAGGGGTTCCTCAATGGGTAGAATATGACCAATACCCATTCTTCTTATGGCTTGGGGAGGAATTTCATCACCTACATCACAAGTACCACTTTGCTCCACTTGGGAGCCGTTATTTTCGTCAAACTCCACGTTACACGTCTCCTCAATGAGTCCGTTGGACTTGTTGAGAACACGGTAAGCATGAGAGTTTGTAGCATAACCAACAAATATGCCCTCATAAGCTCTAGCCTCGAATTTAGACAAACGAACACCTTTCTTGAGAATGAAACACTTACACCCGAACACCCGGAAGTACTTGAGATTGGGCTTGTTCCCGGTGAGTATCTCATACGGAGTCTTGTTCAAGCCTTTGCGGAGATAGAGCCGATTGGATGCATGACATGCAGTGTTGATGGCTTCGGCCCAAAAGTTGTATGGAGACTTGAACTCCGCCATCATGGTCCTTGCCGCATCCATCAACGTCCGGTTCTTCCTCTCCGCAACACCATTTTGTTGAGGGGTATATGGTGCAGAATATTGGTGCTTGATCCCCTCATCACTAAGAAACTCATCCAAGGTGTAGTTCTTGAACTCGGTGCCGTTGTCACTTCTTATTGTCAAGATCTTTGCATTATGTTGACGTTGAGCTTCATTTGCAAAGTCGATGACGGTTTGTTGAGTCTCACTCTTCCTCTTGAAGAAGTATACCCAAGTGTATCTTGAATAATCATCCACAATCACCAAGCAATACTTTCTACCCCCAAGACTATCAAAGGATGGAGGCCCAAAGAGGTCCATGTGCAGGAGCTCCAAGGGTCTCTTTGAGTAGATGATAGTCGTGGGAGGGTGAGCCGTTTCATGAAGCTTTCCTTCGATACAAGCACTGCAAGCACGATCTTTGGCAAAACTAACATTCGTTAGTCCACGGACATGGTCCCCCTTGAGAAGACTTTGCAAAGATCTCATATTGACGTGGGCTAAACGGCGATGCCAAAGCCATCCCACATCAACTTTAGCCATTAGGCATGTCGCGGTCTTAGTGGGTTGCTCCGAAAAGTTAATCACATAGAGACCGTTCTCGACATGCCCAACAAAGGCTACTTTAAGAGTCTTGCTCCACAAGAGGGCCACGGTATCAATATCAAAGAAGGTGGCAAAGCCCATGAGTGCGAGTTGACGAACGGAAAGTAAATTGAACGCAAGGGACTCAACAAGCATGACTTTCTCGATCGTTAGATCATGAGAAATGACAACCTTGCCAAGACCCAATACCTTAGAATGTGAGGCATCACCCCATTCGACATTGGTGGGCATAGATGGGATCTTGTGCACTTCCACCACCAAGTCCTTGCTCCCGGTCATATGATTTGTTGCTCCACTATCGAGCAACCATGATCCCCCACCGGAAGCAAACACCTACAAGAGATCAATGCTTGGTTTTAGGTACCCATTGAGTAATGGGTCCTTTGATGTTAGTAACAAGGGTCTTAGGAACCCAAATAGACCATTCAATGTACTCATAAGAAGAACCAACAAATTTAGCATAAACATGCCCATCACTAGCACGGCACAACACATAAGAGGGGTTAAAGTCGCCGGCTTTGTTGGGAGAGATGGCTTTGCACTCTTTGGCATCACCACTCTTCGCATTGTTCTTCTTCTCCTTAGGAGCACCCTCTCCCTCCTTCACAAAGGTTTGCTTGAGCGGGGGAGGTCGATTGGTCTTGTTATTCTTCTCCTTGTTCTTCTTCTTGTTCTTGGACTTGGGTGAGAACCCAACTCCCTCCTTGCCCACAACTTCCTTTTGATTGCTCAAAAGGTCATTTAGGTTCTTCTCGCCTTGTATGCATGACACAAGACCTTTCTCGAGTTGTTCCTTCAACTTGACATTCTCCTCCACAAGATGCACATGCTCACAACATGGGTTAGTAGCATTTGCATTATCAATCAAGACCATGTGAGGAAATGTGGCCTTTTCCTTGGTTAGCTTAACTTGGAGTTGAGCATGAGACTCCTTGAGGTTTGCATGAGCACCTTTCAAGACCTTATGGGCCTTGTCAAGTACATCAAACTCCTCCTTGAGTCTAACATGATCAACCCCAAGTTTAGCCTTCTCGGAAGTTAGAACACGAGACACAACAAGAGCATGATCAAGATCTTTCTTTAGTTTGGCATGGTCATCGTTGTGTGACTCCTCAAGAGCCAAACGATGCCCACGCTCTTCCTCAAGAGCATTAGAGAGATCCGATATCTCATCGGCATAGTCACGACTATGACCTTCCATCTTAGAGATGGTTTCTTCGTGAGCCTCGATCATGTCATTGGCTTCACCAAGTTGTTCCAAGAGAGCAACGAAGTGCTTCTTGGATTTGCCCTTGAGCTTACTCATGAATGACTCAAATTCATTTACCTCCTCATTAGACCCCTTAACATTATCAAGTCCATCCGTTGAAGGAGGATTAGGAATAATGGTGGTTTTGATGTTGGGGGTTACCTTGTTGGTGGCTTTAGCCATGAGGCACTTGGCGGTGATGTTCTCGTTGGGTGAATCGAAGAGAGACACCCGGGGAGTTGTGGCAATGGCAACGGATGCCATAGCCGTTGCTTCACTATCTTCATCATCATCGTCATCCTCACGGTATTCTTCTTGAACTACCAACCCGCGTGTAGGAGTCTTCTTGGTGAAGTTGTTCTTGTTTGGGAAGGACTTGGCTTTGTCTTTTCGGATGAACTTGCCACCATTGTCTTCCCGCTTCTCGTAAGGACAATCCGCAACGAAGTGGCTCACATTGCCACAGTTGAAACAAGTTCTAACTCGTTGCTTGCCCTTGAGGCCACTTGAGTTGTTCTTGTTGAAGTTGGGTCTTGTATTCTTCTTACTCCAAAATTGTCTTGAGGCAAGAGCCATGTGCTCATGATAATCATACTTCGTGTCTTCGGGGTTGCTCTCCTCATCTTCCTCTTCTTCTTCTTCTTCCACACTAACCTTGGCCTTCAAGGCAAGATTGGGCTTCTTTGCCCTTTGAGAACGGAGCACCGCATTGTCGGCGGTCTTGTCCAAGATGCTCATTGCAACAAACTCATCCAACACTTCACCTGAGGTCATGGAGTGGAAGTCCGGTCTTTGACGAATGACGGAGGACATGGCCTTGTTGTAGGGCATCATGGCCTTGAGGAACTTGCGCTTGATCCAATTGTCATCCGTGTCCTTGCTCCCATGATCTCGGAGTGCGACCGCGAGTTTGGTCACTCTTCGAAAGAGCTCACGAGGTTCTTCATCTTCTTTCATTGCAAACTCATCGGCTTCATCTTGCACCACTTCATAGTTGGAGCGTTGAATGCTAGCACTTCCTCGATAGAGAGACTCAACACATTTCCATGCTTCTTTAGCCATGACATGAGGTCGAAGATGAGGGAGATCTTCGGGAAGGATTGCATCTTGGATGATGAAGAGAGCACTCTCATTGAATTGATTGTCCACGTCTTCTCGAGGGGTGAAGTTGCTTGGGTCATGAGGATAGAAACCTTCTTCAATGATTCTCCAAAGGTTAGTATTCACATGTTTTAAATGACGCTTGAAGCGATAAACCCAAGAATCAAAATCTTCATGTTTCACATATTTAGGAGGAGGACCGGCATGATTCAAATGAGTAGAGGGATCGGTCCTCTATAACTGGGGGTTCCACATGGGCAAAGATGCCGGTGCCATTTATACCACTAGTAGAAGGACTCTTTTCACTGTTAGCTTCCCGCTTGTCGGAGGTAGCATCCGTCACCTTGTTAGTGGGATCACCCACTTTCATCGGTGAGGTAGATAGTTTAAGTCCTTCTAGGAATTCAGAAAACATGCTTTTAACCTCGGCCGTCATGGAGGTTTTCAATGTGTCTAAAGCCACATTGAATTCCTCACGTGAGACCGAGGTTCCCCCTTCGGCCGAAGACGAGATGGGATTCACACCGGAGTGCTCCTCCGCACCGTCGTTGGTGTCAACCATACTCTTCGGACGGCAAAGTCCTTAATAAAGAGACGAGGCTCTGATACCAATTGAAAGGATCGATATGGTTGACTAGAGGGGGGGGTGAATAGGCAACTAACAATTTTTAGACTTTTCTTTAACAATTTAAACCTTGCAACGAAATAGGTTGACTAGATGTGCAACTACGTGGACAAACTATATGATGCAAAGACAACTAGCACACAAGCAAGCAATAGATACAACACAAGTAAGCTTGCAAAAGTAAAGGCACGAGATAACCAAGAGTGGAGCCGGTGGAGACGAGGATGTGTTACCGAAGTTCCTTCCTTTTAAAGGGAAGTACGTCTCCGTTAGAGCGGTGTGGAGGCACAATGCTCCCCAAGAAGCCACTAGGGCCACCGTAATCTCCTCACGCCCTTACACAATGCGAGATGCCGTGATTCCACTATTGGTGCCCTTGAAGGCGGCGACCGAACCTTTACAAACAAGATTGGGGCTATCTCCACAACACTTGGAGGCTCCCAACAACACCATGAAGCTTCACCACAATGGAGTATGGCTTCGAGGTGACCTCAACCGTCTAGGGTGCTCAACACCCAAGAGTAACAAGATCCGCTAGGGATAAGTGGGGAAATCAAATTTCTCTTGGTGGAAGTGTAGATCGGGGCCTTCTCAACCAATCCCGAGCAAATCAACAAGTTTGATTGGCTAGGGAGAGAGATCGGGCGAAAATGGAGCTTGGAGCAACAATGGAGCTTTGGGGAAAAGAGGTAGGTCAACTTTGGGGAAGAAGACACCTTTATATAGTGGGGGAACCAATCCAACCGTTACCCCACTAAACAGCCATGCACAGAGCGGTACTACCGCTTGGGCAGGGCGGTACTACCGCGCTGATGAGGAGGTCTGGGTCCTGGCCCCAGAGCGGTACTACCGTGGGAGTAGGCGCGGTACTACCGCTTGGAATGGTACTACCGCCACTACTACTGCACTTAGTACCGTAAAACCCGACACGAAAAACATCGGTCTCGAATCGAGGCGGTAGTAGCCCAAAACCACTGGGGTACTACGGCCGAAGACCACAAGCGGTACTACCGCTTGGGGAGCGATACTACCGCTCTGGGAGCGGTTCTACCGCTTGAGTGCTTCGGCGGTACTACCGTTGTGGACCGCGGTACTACCGCTGGGGCAGGACAAGACAGACACAGGGGAAAAGGCAGCTCCAATCAAACCGAAGGAAAACGTCGGGTGTGATATGGATGTGTACGTGTTGATTCCACCCTAACCTTACCAAAGCGGATCCCCTATTGATAGTACGGTGACTCCTACGAAACTAGTCCACCAACAACGAAACGAAGGAGCTACACCATCTTGAATAAAACACGGAGGGGAGGTAATCATCTCGTGCCAATGGATGGATCTCTGAAATAACTTAACGCACACGATTAGTCCGCACAAGCATTGTCATCAATCACCAAAACATCTTGGGGATAAATATGCCCTTACACCATCAAAGGATCTTGTTCCTTTTGGTGAAGATTATGTGATTCCAAGCGAATCTGATGAAGAGAATCCTTCTGCTGCTTCGTCAGAGCAGTTGGATGAAGAAATTGAAATGGATACAATCCCTTCAACACCAGTTGTCTCCTCGCCTATTCCTCAGGTGACTGCTGAAGAGGCCGGCGTTGAAGAAATGGAAGATGAGGATGTGGACATTGGCTGTACCACACCTATGCTGAATGATGACTTTTGGGAAAGTGAGCACCCCAACTCTCCAATGTTCACTCCACTTCAAGCAATTCCTCAGTCCCCTGCTGCTACTGAAGTACAAATGGGATCTGAAGAACCTCATGCAACCCCGTCTGTCCATGAAGAAATTCCAGCCACTAGTGCTGATGAAAATGTAAATGAAGAATTGAAGACCCAGGCTGTAGCTGCTGAAGAGCCTGAAATTCCTTAGTCTGTGGACCCTGAGACTGTGATTCCTGAGGTGGTGATGCAATTGACTGATACTCCTCACCCCAAGCCAAAGGATCTCTTCTCAAAGAAGCAAAAATTCAAGGCTGATGACTTCTTCGGCGAGCATGTTTTCTTCACTGAATTCAATCCCTATGACTCCGCTCATCTTAGAAGGAAGCGCTTTTGGACTGCCAGCCAGGCCAACTTCTATTCTTCACTGCTATTCAACAAAGACAAAGTCTTCGACCATGAGCATATTCCTCACGTCGATATGGAATCAATGCCTTGCTTCTCTCAAGTCCTCATTGTGCTTCATGATGCAGGATTGCTCAACTTTTTCTCTAACATTGTTGATTGGAATGAAGAGCTTATCTTCTGTTCTATGCAATGCTGCACATCACAGGTGATGCTGATGATATCAACACTTGGGTGTTGGACTGGATGACCGAAAACACTCACTATAAGGCACTGACCTCTGAATTGCTTCATGCCCTGCCAATCAGTCCTCCACCTGAAGGTGCTCGTTGTCTGTACCAAGAGCCTAAACTCACTGCTCATTACATGCAAGTGCTAATGAAGCCTCTGAAGCCTGGTCAAGCCCCAAGGACAAAATTCCTCGTGAAGGAATTGCTGTATGTGCCAAGAAACGTCCATCGCATTCTGATAAAGACTTTGAGTCCTATCAAAGTGCATGACTCATCTGATGAGGAAATTGTTGGCATCATGAAGAATCTGTTATTCAGCATCATGCATGGCATTCCTGTCAATTATCATGATTTCTTCATGAGGACTCTTGCAAATCTTGCACTTTCTCCATTTGAGCTGAAGCCTTATGCCCCTTGGATTATGAGATTCCTCAGAACAAGGTCTTCACTCAACTACAAAGCTGATTTTCAGAATCACCTCAGCTACTTGCCCCCGATTGAAGTCCTCAAGCGGACATATTCCTCAGTTGATGAGAAGGGCAAGGCACCAGCTGTTATTGATGAAGGCATTCGTCCATTGGATGGTCAGTTTCCCAAAGCTGCATCTTATTCCACCAATGATGACTAAGGGAGTCCTGGATTAGGGGGTGTACGAATAGCCGAACTATCATCACCGGCCGGACTCCCAAGACTATGAAGATGCAAGATTGAAGACTTCGTCCCGTGTTCGGATGGGACTTTCCTTGGCGTGGAAGGCAAGCTTGGCAATACGGATATGTAGATCTCCTACCATTGTAACCGACTCTGTGTAACCCTAGCCCTCTCCGGTGTCTATATAAACCGGATGGCTTTAGTCCGTAGGACGAACAACAATCATACCATAGGCTAGCTTCTAGGGTTTAGCCTCCTTGATCTCGTGGTAGATCTACTCTTGTAACACACATCATCAATAATAATCAAGCAGGACGTAGGGTTTTACCTCCATCAAGAGGGCCCGAACCTGGGTAAAACATCGTGTCCCTTGTCTCCTGTTACCATCCGCCTAGACGCACAGTTCGGGACCCCCTACCCGAGATCCGCCGGTTTTGACACTGACATTGGTGCTTTCATTGAGAGTTCCTCTGTGTCGTCGCAATCAGGAAGAATGCCTTTTCCCGTCTTTAAAGACGGCGCCGTCGTCAAGGGAGCTTTGGCCGCCGGCCAAACTATCCGGCTAGGTGGTTTTCTTATGACCGCCCGTTCGGCCACCGCCCCGACGATGACCTCTCAGGTCATCAAAAGCGATCTTCACGTCAGCTCGGAATTCGCCGAGCAGCTAGATCCGATGGAGCTCTCCTCCGTGAACGAGCTCTTGGATCGCATCGCCGCCCTGGGAGTCGCTACAGACTACGATCAGATTGGGCTTAAAACCGATCTGAGAGAAATTAACTCTCCCAAGGCTACCCACCACGTTGTTGTGGTAGAGGAACAATGCAGCGACTCTTCTTCTATGTTAAAAACCAGCTATGTCTGGATTCCCGATCCCTCCATGTCGGATTCCCGCGGAGGGACGGACGTCAATCAAATACTGAACCTAAAGTCAGGCATCAGACCAGATTTGTTGGAAGGCATCCAACAAACCAAGCTTCCAAATCCGGAAACTTCTTGGCCTTTGAGCCTCAGATCGTGCGGGGTTCCGAACTTAATTCCACCCGCCCACACAAACATAAGCGATCTATCTCAAATACGGCAAGAGCCCGATGAAACAGTACATCATTACTGGGCCAGATTCCTCCTGGTTATGAACAGGATAAAGGACTGCCGTGAAGAAAGTGCGATTTCAATTTTTTGCAACAATTGCACGGACAAGGGAATCATAAACGCCATAAGTCGTCGCGAAGTTACACGCTTCGCCGACCTAGCGACCATTGTAAAAAAATACTGTGTGATGGAGAGCGCCTGGAAAACCAAAACCAAGTTTTGGGACAATCCGGCCCTGAATCCAACCCCAGTCCAAAATAAAAGGGTGCGTCATACTCAAGCACCTGGATTAAAAACCAAAAAGAAAAAAAAACCCTAAAGGGCACGAAACCGTACTGGAGGGATGGCTCAACGGACCCTGCAAAATCCACAGTACGGAGGGCGCCACTCCAACACATAGCCTTCGAGCATGTTGGATACTACGGTAGGTGGCCAAAAGTGGCGAAGGCTTTCTAGCCCGGGGCAACCAGCCCAGCAGTACCAGTACGGTATTAACAATCTTCGAGACTTTCGCATCAAATAAGATGCGGAAGCGAACAATCCGCAGCCTCGCCGAAGTCTACCAAGTAGCAACAACGAATCCATGGAGCGACACGGCTATCACCTTCAATGCCAGCGATGAACCTAAATTCCGAACAGCTCGAGCACCAGCCGCATTGGTCCTCAGTCCGATAGTGGACGACTTTTGTCTTACCAAGGTACTCATGGATGGCGGCAGTGGATTAAACCTCATCTATGAGGAAAACCTTCAAAAACTGGAAATTGACTGGAGCCGCATTGAGCGAAGCAGCACAACCTTCAGGGGAATAATCCCTAGTCGAGAAGTACGTTGCACAGGAAAAATCACACTAGACGTAGTGTTCGGCTCGCCGGACAACTACAGGTCCGAAGAGGTCATGTTCCAAGTGGCCCCATTCGGCAGCGGATATCACGCCTTGTTAGGGCGAGAGGCATTCACAATCTTCCAAGCTATACCCCATTGCGGGTACATGAAGCTCAAAATGCCCGGGCCCAATGGAATAATCACTCTCGTCAGTGATCCAGATATAGCACTTCGCGTTGAAAATAAGACAGCCGCACTGGCCCTAGAGGCATTATCCGAAGCCCTAGCAGCGAAGGAACTCATTGCGCTGCGCTCTACGGTGGATAGGGACGATGTGATACTCGATAAGAGGTCTAAGTCCACCTCTTTTAAACCAGCAGACGAAATAGTCAAATTCCAGGTCCATCCAACGGACCCCACAAAGACGGCCTCCATTGGGGCACAATTAAATCCTGATGTAGAAGCCGCACTACGAGAATTCCTTCGGGAAAATTGGGACATTTTTGCCTGGCACCCTTCAGACATGCCAGGAATCCCATGCAGGTTGGCAGAGCACAGCCTAAATATCCTAAAAGGATTCACTCCAGTCAAATAGGCTCTTAGGCGATTTTCCGAACCCAAAAGACAGGCAATGGGAGAGGAGCTAGCCAAACTCTTAGAAGCCGGATTCATCAGAGATATAAAACATCCGGACTGGCTAGCCAACCTGGTAATGGTACCAAAAAAGGACAAATCCTGGCGCCTTTGTGTCGATTTCAAAGACCTTAACAAGGCCTGTCCAAAGGACCCTTTCCCTCTCCCTCGCATTGACCAAATCATCGATGCTACTGCAAGGCACGATTCATTGTGCTTCCTCGACGCATACTCCGGATACCATCAAATCAAGATGGCGGAAAAAGACCTGGCCGCAACGGCATTTATTACTCCATACGGACCATTCTGCTTCAACACAATGCCCTTCGGACTCAAAAACCCCGACGCAACATATCAGCGCATGATTCAGACATGTCTGGTCACCCAGATAGGCAAAACAGTAGAGGCATACATAGACGATGTGGTTGTCAAGACCAAACACGTCGAAACTCTAGTAGACGACTTGAGGGTGACATTCGACAACCTCCGAGCATATGACATTAAGCTCAACCCGGAAAAATGTGTTTTCGGCGTACCAGTCGGAAAGCTCTTGGGCTTCATTGTATCCGGTAGAGGAACTGAAGCAAACCCAGCCAAGATCTGAGCTCTGTCACAATTGGATATCCCAAAAGACCTCAAGCATGTACAAAAACTAACTGGATGCGTGGCGGCTCTAAGCCGCTTCATCTCCCATTTGGGAGAAAAGGCACTGCCCCTCTATCGCCTCCTCCGGCGCACCGAACATTTCGAATGGATGGATACTGCCACGGCCGGACTCGAAGAAATTAAGGCCGTATTGGCAACAAATCCGGTCCTGGCCGCGCCCAACCTGGGCGAACCGATGTTGTTATATATCGCAGCAACACATCAAGTTGTCAGCGCGGTACTCGTCGTCAAACGAGAAAAAGAAGGGCACAAATTCCCTCTTCAAAAACCAGTGTACTACGTATCCACTGTCTTAACTCCATGCAAGTCCCGGTACCCACACTATCAAAAGATAGCGTATGCAGTGTTCATGGCATCCGGGAAGCTGCGACACTACTTTCAAGAGTGTTCCATAACGGTGGCCTCCGAAGTACCTCTCAACGACATTATAAACAATCGCGATGCGACGGGCAGGATTGCAAAATGGGCCATTGAGCTCTTACCATTTGATATAACCTACAAACCACGGCGAGCTATCAAGTCGCAAGTTCTGGCTGACTTCATCGCCGAATGGACTGAAGCCGAACTCCCTAAAGAGTACGGCGCATACTCCAATTGGATCATGCATTTCGACGGCTCCAAAATGTTGGCTGGCTTGGGGGCTGGATAGATATCTGGTCCCGGTGATGCGCCATATTTCGGCTCCGCCCACTTGATATATCGACCCCCCGTGAGAACGGGGTACGAGGCAAAACAGCCTCTTCGATAGCGCAAAATGGGGCTCGATGCCCAAGAACAGCTCGGAAAGAGCTACAAAGCCCGCGATGTGCAAAATGGAGGCAGGCGTGAGGTGGTGAAGTTGGAGTCCATAGAACTCTAGGAGCCCTCGGAGAAACGGATGTATAGGAAATCCGAGTCCCCTTATTAAGTAGGGGACGAAGCATACCCGCTCTCCTTTGGAGGGATTGGGGACGCTCTCCGCCTGCTTCCCACCCTTGTAGGTGGCCAGTCCGGCTCGAACCGGAACCATAAAGGCCGGGGGAAGGTATCCCTCTGCTTGGAGCGTCACTAACTCGCTATGCGGGACTGAGCATCTCCTCCAATCTCCTGGCTGAGGACTGGGAGCGCGAGAAGAGGAGCCGCGTCGGCTGTCCATGTTGGAATGGATTTTTTGTCAGATGCGCCTCGATGAGTACTCGCGGAAGGAGGATGGTGTGATTTGGATCTGGTTCCTCGCCTCTCTTATAGGCAGCTTATTCGCGCAGCTAGGGGGTAAAACGTAAGAATACCCTGGCTTTTCGCATTCGTACGACACGTGGAAGAAGGCCATTATTGGATGTAGAAGCCAAGGAGCGCAGCATTTATGAAGCAACCGTACACTATCCGGCAAACACATGAAACATGAAGGAGAACCCGCCTTGCAAACGCCGAAGACAACATACGCGCGGGACTCATCGTCATTGAAGCCTGGTTCGGGGGCTACTGAGGGAGTCCTGGATTAGGGGGTGTCCGGATAGCCGAACTATCATCATCGGCCAGACTCCAAGACTATGAAGATACAAGATTGAAGACTTCGTCCCGTGTCCGGATGGGACTTTCCTTGGCGTAGAAGGCAAGCTTGGCGATACGGATATGCAGATCTCCTACCATTGTAACCGACTCTGTGTAACCCTAGCCCTCTCCGGTGTCTATATAAACCGGATGGCTTTAGTCCGTAGGACGAAGAACAATCATACCATAGGCTAGCTTCTAGGGTTTAGCCTCCTTGATCTCGTGGTAGATCTACTCTTGTAACACACATCATCAATATTAGTCAAGCAGGACGTAGGGTTTTACCTCCATCAAGAGGGCCCGAACCTGGGTAAAACATCGTGTCCCTTGTCTCCTGTTACCATCCGCCTAGACGCACAGTTCGGTACCCCCTACCCGAGATCCTCCGGTTTTGACACCGACAATGACTCTGCCACTCATGATTTTGCTGCCAATGCATCCAAGCCAAATCCTCAAGCCATTGCTCGTCGTGTGATGACTGACCGTGAGCGGATTCTTAGTCTTTACCAGAAGGTGGATCGAAATCACAAATGGGTTAAGCGTCAGTTTGATTCTATTCTTCACAACATGACTGCCACACATAATGCAGTGAATAAAAACCATTACTACCTCCATGAAGTCTTCGATCGCACCTGGGCTATTCTGCCACATCTTTATGGTGAAGAAGATCTAAAGCAAATGGGTTTCAAGGAAGATTTTGACTGGTCTGCTCCTCAATCGAAGAAATACAAGAAGGTCAAGGTTCCTTCCTTGGTGGCCAGTTCATTTTATTCATCACACGACACGGACGAGTATGAAGACTTGGATGATACTGTGGCAGGCCCTACAACGACACACGACCCCAACAACACTGGCGCTCCTCCATCATCATGATATTCTTCAGGGGCGTTAGTCCTCATTTTTTAACCCTTTTGGTCATTCGATGACAAAGGGGGAGAAATTTGAGTTAGTCTTCAAGTGGGCCTATCTTATATGGGTGTTTTTTTGCTAAGTTACAACTCTCGTTCTTCTAATGACTTTGCTAGATCGAGTTGTAAACTTAAACTCTATGGTGGCCTGATACTTTTGCTGAGTTCTTCTGCATGCTTATTCCTCATTAATGTCAATGCACGCATGCTAAATTACATCAGTCACCATATTTCATCATGCATTTCAAATTCTTCATATTATATGTCAAATGCGTGTATGAATTACAAGATATAGGGGGAGATCTCCATGATTATACTCTTCAAGTGTGCATTGCTTCAGAAGCAAATTTCCTCACTATGCACATCTTCAGGAGGAGTTCTTCTATATCTTACAATCAAATTCCTCAATATCAGTATTTACACTTCATATGTTTATCCCTGTTGAAAACTTAACCTATATTGTCATCAATCACCAAAAAGGGGGGGATTGTAAGTGCATCTAGTGCCCCTCAGTGATTTTGGTGTATTGAAGACTTATAGGTTAAGAGACTGATGCGTTTGTGAGTGTACACATGTCTATAAGTCTATGAGGAGTTTGATATTTACAGAGAAAGTCGACCCCCAAAAATGAAGTTCTTCAACTAAAGACTTTAGATTTCTGAACACTTTCTGAAGACGTTGAAAGTGAAGAAATTGGTGTGACCTTGAAGACTTGGCAATCATTCAAGGAACATGAAGCATGAAGACTTTTGTTTTTGTAGTTTCATTTTCTCTTTCTTGAGTCATAGGAAACACCGTACTGTTAAAGGGGGTTGAGGAAATACTAAGGAAAAATTTCCATGTGATGCTCAACTCAAAATCCTACACCTACCAATCCCTTCGAGTGAAGCCATTGGAAATCTCATACAGTTCAGTCAATTTCTTCAGTAACAGAGACGAAGTTCTTCTGGTTGCTGAACAAATTCTGACTGAGGAGTTAAGAATTCGTCAATGCGGATAGCCTACACAGTGAGGAATATGATAGCCCTGAGGAAATTGAGCCTCAAATTTCCGACCGTTGCTGTGCTATGCGCCAGCTGTCCCAAAATATCTACCCACCTAATGGTCATATCATTGAAGGGAATTTATGTCTTATCAAGTCGGGCTGCTCCCTAGGCTATAAATAGCCGCCCCCTACAACCACTAGCTGGCTGGCTGCTCCGAGAGAAACTGACACTTGTCATTTGAGAGCATCCCATCCTCCGAGGACTTTGAGCGAAAGTCATCAAGTGAGGAAAATCCAAACCCAACACACCTACAGCCCAAAGTGATTGAGCATCGTTGAAGAGATTGATCCTGCATGGATCCGACGCTTGTTACCTTTGAAGATTGTGCTTCTTCCAGACGGTTAGGCGTCATGGTCTAGAGCATCCAAGAGGAGTTGTGGATCGTCGAGTGACCTAGCCTGTGAAGGTTTGGAAGTCACCTAAAGAGTTACCACGAGTGATTGGGCGAGGTCTGTGTGACCTTAGCTCAAGGAGAATACAGTGAGGACTGTGTGTCCGGGACTGTGTGTCCTCAGGTTTAAATACCTAACCGCTCCAACTAGACATACAACTGAGACAACAGTTGGAACTAGTCTAGCAAATCAGTGTCTTCACCAAGCTTACTGGTTCTATTTCCTCAACTCTTTCATTTCCTCATTTCAGTTGTTGTGTGCTTGTTCTTATATGTTTGAAGACTTTGACTGAAGACTTTCTCAATCTCCTCAGTTCAATTTCTTCAATCTGTCCGTCTTCATCCTGTGTTATTCCGTGTTTACGCTTTCTGTACTCCGTGATTGTCTTCATTTCATCATGATGACTATGCTTGTGTTCTGTTATGTTTATTTTTGAGTACTTATTCCACTGCAAGTACTTCTTCGCTAAGGAATTTCCTCACCATCAAATTCCTCAGTGAAGAATTCATAAAAATTGCCTATTCAGCCCCCCTCTAGTCGATATAATGCACTTTCAGGTCCTACCGAGTTGATCATATGGGTCCCACCGAAATGCCTAATGGTCACATTATGAACTAAATCGGTCTGACCGAGTTTCACGATTCAGTCCCACCGAGTTTTGTAAGTTGTGTGTAACGGTTAGATTTTGTGTGGAGGCTATATATACCCCTCCACCCACTCTTCATTCGTGGAGAGAGCCATCAGAACATGCCTACACTTCCAACATACATTTTCTGAGAGAGAACCAACTACACTCGTGTTGAGGTCAAGATATTCCATTCCTACCACATAAATCTTGATCTCTAGCCTTCCCCAAGTTGCTTTCTACTCAAATCTTCTTTCCACCAAATCCAAATCCTGCGAGAGAGAGTTCAGTGTTGGGAAGACTATCATTTGAAGCACAAGAGCAAGGAGTTCATTATCAACACACCATTTGTTACTTCTTGGAGAGTGGTGTCTCCTAGATTGGCTAGGTGTCACTTGGGAGCCTCCGTCAAGGTTGTGGAGTTGAACCAAGGAGTTTGTAAGGGCAAGGAGATCGCCTACTTCATGAAGATCTACCCTAGTGAGGCAAGTCCTTCATGGGCGACAGCTATGGTGGAATAGAAAAGGTTGCTTCTTTGTGGACCCTTCGTGGACTCGCGCAACCGTTACCCTTCGTGGGTTGAAGTCTCCATCAACGTGGATGTACGATAGCACCACCTATCATAACCACGGATAAAAAATCTCCGTGTCTCCAAATTGTGTTTGCACACTCCAATCCCATCCCTTTACATTCTTGCAATTTGCATGCTTTACTTTCTGCTGCTCATATACTCTTGTCATGCTTGCTTGATATGTATTGTGAATGTTGAAACTTGTGCCAAACTCCACTTCAACTTAAAGAAATTAAAAACTGCACCTTTTCTTACTTAGAGTCTATTCACCCCCCTCTAGACACCTCTTCTTGATCCTTTCAATTGGTATCAGATCCTTGGTTTCCATTGCTTTTGTTTAAACACCATTGGAGGAAGATGGATGAATCTACGTTCGGGAGTCTTAGACATAGAGTGCCTATACTTGATGGAGAGTATTTTCATGAGTGGAAAAAAGAGATGCTTGTGATTTTCAATGAATATCATTTGAACAAGTACATTACTAGCCCTTGTGCACCTCATGTTGATCCTATGCATCCTACCCTTGATGAGACAATTGACATGATTTGCAATCTTAGAACTGTTGATCTTATCACTAGAGGTTTGCCTAGAAACTTGATAGGTTGCTTGCCTACTCTTAAGTGTGCCTACACCATATGGAAAATTCTTGAGGAACGTTTTCCAAATTATCCCTTGCAAAATCTAGATGAAATTCTCCATAAGTCTATTGCCTTGAGTAAGATGAATTCCAACGATCCTAAGTTTTGTGATTGTCTATTTGGGCTTACAAATCTTGTGCGTGCCAAAGGAGATGTTGGAATTATTAGTGATATTATTTCCGAAGCTATTAGAATTCATAAAGACGATCATTGTCAAACTCATTCTCATGAATCACCCTCTCTAGGAATTGATCCATCACATGACAATGTTGAACATGGATACTATGATGAGGATGATGATAGTCACTTTGATCTTGATGATGCAATGAGACACTTTGGTCTTATGGCAAATCTTCGGGGATACATGGCAGGAGGAAAGGAATGGGTTCTTGATAGTGGATGTACTGATCACATGACCGGAGATAAAGATATGTTTCGTGAGCTTGCTGAAAATGACAACCCTCGAAAGTATGTCACTTTTGGTGACAACTCAAAGGGTAAGCTGGTTGGCCTCGGTAAGGTGGACATCTCACATGATAGCTCCATACGAAATGTCATACTCATTGAATCTCTTGGGTACAATTTACTTTCAGTATCTAGACTTGCTGATTTCGGTTTCAATGTCCTATTTACTGAAGTAGATTGCCAAGTGTTTCGTAGAGATAATCATAAAATGGTCTTTACCGATATACGTAGAGGTGATCTTTACATTGTTGATTTCATTAAAAAGGCTCAACCTAGAACTTGCTTAATTGCTAAATCCTCTAAAGGCTGGTTGTGGCATAGACGGTTAGGTCATGTGGGCATGCGAAACCTTGACAAGCTTATTAAAGGTAATCATATCCTCGGCGTTAACGATGTCATATTTGATAAGGATAGACTTTGCAGCGCTTGTCAAGCAGGTAAGCAGGTTGGAGGAAGGCATCCCATGAAGAACATCATGACCACAAGGAGGCCGCTCGAGTTACTTCACATGGATCTATTCGGTCCCAACGCTTACAAAAGTCTTGGTCGAAATTCTTTTGGTCTAGTCATAATCGATGCTTTTTCAAGATTTACGTGGGTGTTCTTTCTCGATGATAAATCACAGGTCCAGAAGATCTTCAAAAACTTCGCTAGGAAGGCCCAAAATCAATTTTAAGTGAAGATCAAGAAGGTTCGCAACGACAACGGAACGGAGTTCAAGAACATAAATGTGGACACCTTTCTTGATGAAGAAGGGATTTCACATGAGTTCTCAGCTACGTACACACCTCAACAAAATGGAGTTGTTGAGAGGAAGAACCAGACGCTCATCAAAATGGAGAGAACGATGCTTGATGAGTACAAGACGCCAAAGCACTTTTGGGTGGAAGCGGTTGAGACAGCTTGTCATGCGACAAATTGCTTGTATCTTCACAAGTTACTCGGCAAGATGGCATACGAGCTCCTCACCGGTAACAAACCCCAAGTTGGATACTTTTGAGTATTCGGCTCAAAGTGCTACATTGTTGATAAGCATCGTCGTTTTAAATTTTCTCCTAAATCTCATGAAGATTTCCTACTTGGTTATGGCTCAAACTCTCACACCTACCGTGTCTACAATAATTTCACCCGAAAGGTTGAGGAGACGGTAGATGTGAAGTTTGATGAATCTAACGGCTCGCAAGTAGAGCAATTGCCAATTGATGTAGGAGACAAAGACCCTTCGGAAGCAATCCAAGACTTGTCTATTGGCAAGATTCGTCCAACGGAGGTGAAGGAGAGTACCTCGTCCATCCAAGTGGAAGCTTCCACCTCACAACAAGGTGAACCAAGAGTTGATACGGAAGCATCCACAAGTGGGACACACCAAGACGAAGAAAACGAGGAAGTACACCAAGATGAACATCAACAACCTCCTTCTCCACCACAACAAGAGAACAACAATGTCAACAATGAAGAAGGCCAAGAAGAAGAACAAGATAAAGAAGATGTTCCACCCAGATCCAAGCAAAAGCTTCCACGAGTTCGAGAAAGAGTCGCCAAAGACCATCCCGTCGAGCAAATCTACAATGATATCCAAACCGGGAGAATCACTTGCTCTAAAACTCCTTTGGATAATTTTTGTGAACATTATTCATTCATCTCTAGCATTGAACCTATGAAGGTTGAAGAAGCATTGGAAGATCCAGATTGGATAAAGGCCATGCATGAAGAGCTACACAACTTTGAGAGGAATCAAGTTTGGACATTGGTTGAGAAGCCCCACAACAACCACAACATCATTGGTACCAAATGGGTGTGTCACAACAAGAAAGATGAAGATGGACAAGTAGTTCGCAAGAAAGCACGTCTCATCGCCCAAGACTACACTCAAGTCGAAGGTATGGACTATGGTGAGACATATGCCCCCGTTGCTAGACTTGAGTCCATTCACATCTTACTTGCCTATGCTAATCACCATGATATCACCTTGTACCAAATGGACATTAAAAGTGCTTTTCTAAATGGTGAAACAGAGGAGGAAGTTTATGTTAAGCAACCTCCCTGCTTTGTCAATCCTAAGAAACCTAATCATGTTTACAAACTTCAGAAAGCTCTTTATGGTCTTAAACAAGCTCCTAGAGCATGGTATAAATGCTTGACCAAGTTCCTTATTGAAAAAGGCTTTGAAATTGGAAATTTGATTCTACTCTTTTCACTAAAAGGTTTAATGAAGAACTATTTGTGTGCCAAATCTATGTTGATGATATTATATTTGGTTCGACTAACCCGCACTTTAGTGAGAAGTTTGGAAAGCTAATGTCGGAGAAGTTTGAGATGTCTATGATGAGTGAACTCAAATTCTTTCTCGGTTTGCAAATCAAGCAAACTAAGGAAGGTACCTTTGTCTCTCAAACAAAGTACACCAAGGACTTATTCAAGAAGTTCAATATGCAAGAATGCAAAGGTATGACTACACCTATGCCTACTAGTGGACATCTTGATTTGACCAAAGATGGTGAACCGGTTGATCAAAAGGTTTACCGCTCCATGATTGGTTCATAGTTATATCTATGTGCCTCTCGTCCCGATATTATGCTAAGTGTGTGCATGTGTGCATGATATCAAGCGGCCCCTAAAGAATGTCATCTTAAGGCTGTGAAAAGGATAGTGAGATACTTAATACACACACCAAATTTTGGCATTTGGTATCCTAAGAGGTCTTCTTTCGATCTTGTTGGTTACTCCGATTTGGACTATGCCGGAGACAAGGTTGGTAGAAAGTCCAGTTCGGGTACTTGTCAATTTCTTGGTAGATCTCTTGTGTCTTGGTCCTCCAAGAAACAAAACTCGGTATCCTTATCCACCGCCGAAGCGAAATACATTGCCGCTGGTTCATGTTGTGCTCAATTACTTTGGATGACCCAATCTCTTAAAGATTATGGGATATATGTGAAACATGTTCCATTGCTTTGTGACAATGAAAGTGCTATCAAGATTGCTCACAATCCCGTGCAACACTCTCGAACTAAGCATATTGAAGTTCATCATCATTTCATTCGGGATCACGTTGCCAAAGGGGACTTTAATCTTAAGCATGTTTCACCGACAAGCAATTAGCAGATATATTCACCAAACCGCTTGATGAGAAAGTCTTTGCCATTTGAGAGGTGAATTGAACATCATTGATGCTTCAAACTTGGAGTAGGAACTCCATTTGGATACATGCAAGGCATGAGGCTTTGACTAATCCTTGATATTTCTTTCATGTTGCTATTCATATGTCTTGGATATATTTGCACCCTTGCAAGTCATCTAACCCTTGTAGGTACTTGGATGAATCTAAATCTATGAGATTGCAACCCACTCACATCTTGAGCAAATATCTACATCACCAAGTCTCTACACAATGGTGGTTGAAGACAAGGAAGCATGAAACCCTTCAAACATATCCTTTGACAAATTCTATATTGAGTTTCATGATTGTCATTTTGGATACACAAGTGCTCTTCCTTGCAAGCCTAACCCATGTAGGTAGATGAACTCAAATTCCAAGTGGATCTCCCAACTCTTGATGAGCTACATCAACCTTGAGCAACCCACACAAGTTCAGCTACATGATCACGATCAACACCACCACCCAAGGTATGTTATTCCATCGAGAAGCTTTACTCCAAGTCATGAGTCAAAGCAACTCAACAAGATGAGAATACATCAAAATGCTTAAACGAAAAATGGAAACCCCATTTTGAGCTTAAATGATGAGTATGACCTATGATCAAGTGATCTCACTTGACTCCTAAGTCAATATACTCTAACATAGGTGACTTTGTCGCCGACCAATTCTAGATGAAGTTCTCTTGTGTTCTTTTCTGTGCTCTTGCATTTGTCTCATGCATATATGTTTCCCCTTTCAAAAAAACTTCATCTAGATTTCTTTTTTGTTTCTTTTTGTTCTGCATTCCCTGCATCCAATTCTTTGCAAATCTTTCAGTTAATTCCTTGCAAATCCTTGTGAGATCTTACTTGACTAGTGAGCTGAGGTGACAAGTGTTTTCTCTGTGATGAACTCGGTCACACCGGTCTGTTGTTTTCGGTCCAACCGAATTGTTTCGGTGCAACCGAAGCACACAACTCGGTGCCACCGATTTCACTGCAGGAAAGACAGCTTGCCACTTGTTCCTGCATTCCTTTTGATCTAGCTCCACTCAATGATTCTTGTCCTATACTAGCATCACATTCGGCTTGCTGCTTTGCTCTGTGACTCAAGGACCAAACCCATTTGTAACAAAAATCCAGAAGAACCCTTCTTGGAAATTGATGTCAAAGGGGGAGAGAGAGATCACATCAAAGCTTAATCATTTCTATAGGGGGAGAGAATACTCAGGGGGAGAGAGTTCTTCTACAAGGAGACAGGAGTATCACTTCAAAAGACCCCAGATGCTTGGTGTTCAAGAGGAGAGAAGTCACGTGTCTTTAAGAGGGGAAAGACATGTTCATATTTGATTGTTTGCATTAGCTCCGTTTCTTTTCTTTGCTCTGATTTTCTATTCCCTATCTTCTCCCAATATACCATGCTAGATTCAGGGGGAGCAAGACATCTAAGGGAAGGAAATCCATGAATTCATTGCACATCTTTACCTTTGGGGACATGTTTATATCCAATGGGGTACTCAGTACTCACTCTCTGCATGTCATCCCAGTCTTGGTACTCTTGTGGTTTCTTTTGTTTGCTCTGGCTAGTAGGTGTATCTGTGTTATCTAACTTTGTTTACACATGTTCATTCCTTCCTAAGACAACTCAAGACCACAAGGTAAGTATATGCATCACAGTCATGTGTATGAGGATTTCTTGCTGATGTACATACTGCTTGCAAGAAGGACTCATGAGCATGGAGGTACATTTCCTATATTCACACCATTTGCTCTGATGCATATAGCCAAGATACATGTAACACATTGCTTACTCTGTCATGCTTATGCATTCACATGCTCCTATATTCCATATTTAAATGATTGCATACATGTAGGGGGAGCCTATGCATGTTACATGTCTTTCCAAAGCTTTACTTGTTATTCTCTATATCTTTATCTAAAGCTTTGATGTATGTTGTCATCAATTACCAAAAAGGGGGAGATTGAAAGTACAAGTGCTCCCTAGGTGATTTTGGTAATTAATGTCAACATATCTCTTGTTGGAATAATACTCTTACCTAGTATGTTTCAGATAAGTTCAACAATGGAGTGGCGTGGACTAGAGGATGTGGAACCCCTTCAAGATGCTAAGGACAAAGAATTGGCTCAAGCTCAAAGCACAAGACTCTACATTTAATTTTAGTGATCCAAGATCACATTGAGTCGATATGAAAGCCAATACTATTAAGAGGGGATGAGGTGTTGCTTAATGGCTTGCTTGCTCAAAGTGCTTAGTGATATGCTCCAAAGCCCTCAACCACTTTCTCACATCCACATATGTCCCAAACCAAAAGTCAAACTCTGCCCTACCGAATCTTTCTATCCGGCGCCACCGAGTTCACTTGACATAGCCACTACCAAAAACCCTAATCAAGTCGGTCTAACCGATGGGATCTCTGTCTCACCGAGATGGGCTTGCAAACTCTCTGTTGCCTATTGCAATAATTTCGGTCCCACCGAGTTATGCAATCGGTCCCACCGAGTTTGCCTGGCCAACTCTCTATTTCGCTTATTACCCAAATTGGTCCCACCGAGTTTGTGTAATCGGTCAAACCGAGTTGACGCTTTACCCTAACCCTAGCACACCGGTCCTACCGAGTTGATCATATCGGTTACACCGAAATGCCTAACGGTCACATTATGAACTAAATCGGTCTGACCGAGTTTCACGATTCGGTCCCACCGAGTTTGGTAAGTTGTGTGTAACGGTTAGATTTTGTGTGGAGGCTATATATACCCCTCCACCCACTCTTCATTCATGGAGAGAGCCATCAGAACATGCCTACACTTCCTACATACATTTTCCGAGAGAGAACCACCTACACTTGTGTTGAGGTCAAGATATTCCATTCCTACCACATAAATCTTGATCTCTAGCCTTCCCCAAGTTGCTTTCCACTCAAATCTTCTTTCCACCAAATCCAAATCGTGTGAGAGAGATTTGAGTGTTGGGGAGACTATCATTTGAAGCACAAGAGCAAGGAGTTCATTATCGACACACCATTTGTTACTTCTTGGAGAGTGTGTCACTCCCAATATGCGATACTATCCTAAAGAGACTCGAAGGTCCCACCAAAGATAGAACCGCATATTGAAACGCTTTTGCAAGGTGGATATCATTACATCAACATTACATAATAGATGGGGATACATACAAAAGGCATACAGTGCCACACGAATACATCAACACAATACATAAGAGCATCATCCGACTACGGATGAATCACAAACAGAAACTCAAACGACATCCACCCTGCTAGCCCAGGCTACCGACCTGGAACCTATCCCCTGATCGAAGAAGAAGCAGAAGAAGAACTCCAAAACAAGTAACCATCGCTCTCGCGTCATGATCATCACATAACCTGTACCTGCAACTATTGTTGTAGTAATCTGTGGGCCACGAGGACTCAGCAATCCCATTACCATGGGTATCAAGACTAGCAAAGCTTAAAGGGAAAGGAAGGGGGTAAAGTGGTGAGGTTGCAGCAGCGACTAAGCATGATATGGTGGCTAACATACGCAAATAAGAGCGAGAAGAGAGCAAGCAGAACGGTCGTCAACTAGTAATGATCAAGAAGTGATCCTGAACTCCTACTTACGTCAAACATAACCCAAAGACCATGTTCACTTCCCAGACTCCGCAGAAAAGAGACCATCACGGCTACACACGCGGTTGATGCATTTTAATTCAGATCTGGTGTCAAGTTATCTACAACCGGACATTAACAAATTCCCATCTGCCTATAACCGCAGGCACGGCTTTCGAAAGATTATACCCTGCAGGGGTGTCCCAACTTAGCCCATGACAAGTTCTCGCGATCAACGAAGGAATAGACCTTCTCCCAGGAAGACCCGATCAGACTCGGAATCCCGGTTTACAAGACATTTCGACTATGGTAAAACAAGACCAGCAAGACCGCCTGCTGTGCCGACAAATCCCGATAGGAGCTACAGACATCTCGTTCTCAGGGCACACCAGATGAGCAAGACGACGGTTTGGCATAGACCCTGGTTGCCCAGGGGGCGCTGGACATCACTCGGTTTGGACCAACACTTAGACAAGCACTGGCCCGGGGGGGCTAAAATAAAGATGACCCTTGGGCTCCGGAAACCCAAGGGAAAAAGGGCTAGGTGAGGCAAATGGTAAAATCAATGTTGGGCCTTGCTGGAGGAGTTCTATTCAAAGCGAACTATCAAGGGGGTCCCATAAATCACCCAACCGCGTAAGGAACGCAAAATCCGGGAACATGACACCGGTATGACGGAAACTAGGGCGGCAAGAGTGGAATAAAACACCAGGCATAAGGCCGAGTCTTCCACCCTTTACCAAGTATATAGATGCATTAATTAAAATAAGAGATATTGTTATATCCCAACCAAAATCCTATCCACCATGGAGCAATCTTCAACTTCACCTGCAACTAGCAACGCTATAAGAGGGCTGAGCAAAGCGGTAACATAGCCAAGCAATGGTTTGCTAGGAAGGGTGTCAAAGGTTAGAGGTTCATGGCAATTTGGGGAGGCTTGAAGAGCAAATGATAGGTAGCGCAGCATAGCGATAGAACGAAGCAACTAGCATAGCAATGATAGTAGTGAGATCCAGGGTAACGATCATCTTGCCTGAAATCCCGCAAGGAAGAAGAACGAGTCCATGAAGAAGACGAACGGACATAGTCGAACGAATCCTCACAATCGCAACATTACCGGAACTAAGAAGCAACACCGGAAAGAAACAAACAACATGGTAAATGCACAAGCAAGTATGATGCATGTCCGATTTAATGAGGCATGGCATGGCAAAGTGCAACAAACAATACTACAAGTTAAGTGGAGCTCAATATGCAACGAGTTGTATATTGATGAAACACCACATTCAAGTTATTTAGTTCACTCTCGGTTTTGTACCCAACAATATTAAATGTTATTAAACATGGCAATGGGTGAAGCATATGAAAACTACCTATCTAGGCAAGTTTAAATGAGGCCGGAAACAACAAACAACAATTCCGAGAAATCCTCATATACGTAAAATGAATTTGGTACTGTTCTGCCCTAAACCATATTTTAAGGTTGTTAAACAGGAAAATAAAGTGCACCATGTTAAACTAGGCATTTTCCACCCCATTTACATATAGAGAACATTTAATTCCGAGCTACGGTTATTTAGTTATGAAATAAATCATTTTAACATGGCATTTATGCAAATTTAAACAAACAGCAAGTTAAACATTTTAAACATGGATGAAAGTGGCATAATATTAATATACACAAAATTCTAAGCATTTTACATGTTTAAATCATTTTAATCCGATGCATGGTTTGTGAGTAATTAAATGCATGAATATGGAGGGGTTTTCTGCAATTCTGCCAATTCCTTGGAAAATAGGAAATTCGCAAAATAGGAAAAAAAACATAACGGGCCGAATCTGGAGGGCTGGGGGGCCTCACCCATGGGCTCGGCCCAGTCTGTGTAGGAGGCCTGGCAGGCCGGCTTGGTGGTGAGGCTGGGCTGCAGGGGCACGCTGGACCGAAGTCGAGGCCGGCCCAGGCGCGGGGCAGCTAACATCGGGCCTTGGCCCAGGTCGGTGTAGGAGGTGAGGCCGAAAGGGGCGCTGGGCCTGGGGGCGCGGTCAACGCGAGCGCTCCCCTCGTTCGCTCGATGCAGACGAGGCGGAGGCCGTGGTAGGGGACGACCGGAGTTGCGGGGACGGGGATCTCCGGCGCGGAGGTGAAGGACGGAGGGCGGAGACGGCGAGATCCGGCGGTGTCGAGCTCCATGGCGGCGAGGTCCCTGGGCGGCGGCGGCGGCCGCGGCATCCTGCGGGAGAGAGAGAGAGACGGGGTCAAAGAGAGAGGAGGAAACCGGACAGGGGCGGCGCGCAGCTCACCGACGGTGGAGATCCGGCAGTGCTCCGGCGGCCTCGGGCTCGCGGGACGCAGGGTCGGCGACGCGCTCCTGATCCCATCAGGATCGAGCGGGAGGGGCGAGGCGAGCGCCAGGGGCGCGGGCGCTGGCTGCGAGCGGGATGCGGGCTCGGGCGGGCCTCCCAGGGCCCGATCTGGGTCCTGGCGGCCTTGGCAGCGCTGACCGGTGGGGGGAGCAAGGCAGGGACGTGTGTCGCGAGGGGATTGGAAGGGAGCTGCGGCTGGGTGAGGTGGCGCCCTAGGAGTGGCTGGAAAGACGTGGCGACGGCGGCGCCAAGTGGCGGAGGCGGGATGGGCCAGCGCGGAAAACGAGGAGAAGGTGGGAGGTGGCGGCTGCGGGAGGTTAGGGGAGGCTAGGGGCTAGGGTTGCCCAATTTAGGAAGGAGGGGTGTTTATATAGGGATAAGGCTAGGGTTAGGGGGGTTTTGGAGGGGTTTCGAACCCTCGGATCTTGATCTGGCAGCTCCAGACGCGAGGGGGGGTATGTTGGACCTAGGGGGCTGTGTAGAATGCCTTGGGCTGAGAAGAGAGGGATGAAGTGCGGCCCGGCACGGTTTCCGGATACCGAAAACGTCCGACGTATATACCGACTATATCGCGGTTATATATTTAACGGTTGGGCAGTGAAACAAACTCCGAATACGATGAAACTTGGCAGGCGGCCTGTCTACACTATAATAAGACCGCATGACAAGTTGCAACCCATTCCGAGAACATTTTTATGCCACTTATAAAATAATATTTCAGAGGTGCCGCGGGCGCGTGCGAGTGTGTCTGGACTCCGAACGGACAACGGAGAGAACCGGCGGAACCCGAACGGATGCAAGTTTTATGAAAACGATGCCGATGCAATGCGCATGATGTTATGAGATGAGATGCATAACAAGAACAAAATGCAAAACAACAGACAAAAACCCAACCACGGAGGAAATAACATATCGCATCTCCGGAAAAGGCAAGAGTTGGAGTTACGAATATGGAAAGTTGTATCCGGGGCGTTACAACACTCCACCACTACGAGAGGATCTCGTCCCGAGATCTAGGATGGCACCGGAGGGAAAAGGAAGAGGAAGATAAGCGGTAAACTAAGTTGCTTCTTCGGCAAACGAGTGAAACCACGAACCTTGAGAGGTTGAACAAATTGAAAGAAACAAAACAACAGAGATGACCAAGATTACAAACAGTCTGTTAGAAAAGAGGAACAAGGAACATTACGAGAACTTGAAGGTTGCAGAGACATGAATCAAGAGTTTAATGGACAAGATAGAATTTGAAACCACTCCGGTTAAAACAAGATGAGAGAGGAAGAATTCGGCAGCACTCCGGTTGAACATGGAAGGAATATAATTTGAACTTGACAAGATGAGAGGATACTTGGTGAGATCAACAACACACTACTTCCGGAACTATTGAAAGAATGGCACAAGGGGTAAAAAATATTTCAGACAGCTCTCCGGTTGAGGAAGGAGGCAAAACTTGATAAGATGAAAGAACTTGAATGAGAACACAACACTCCGGTTAAATGGATAAGCATGAAAAGAACACGGTCCTCACAATTCAAGATGATGAGCGAAGAGAGCAACATCACATTGCCTCCGAAAGAAGGAATAGAAGATAGATCATTGGAATAACAGAATGGATAAGAAAATGCCAACTTGTGCCACAAATGAGCTTGGAAAGCACCCTTCCAAGATGGTTACAACGGGGTTGTTGGAAAACTAACAACGAAAAGAATAAGCTTGTAGTGGGCTTATGGAAACATCTCAAGACTATGAGATGACATTCTGCCACTAACGAAAAACAATTGCTTGTTTGAGATCAATGAAGAGATGAAAAACCTCTTTCACCGAGAAGGATATGGAGAAAGCTTGGATCAATGATAAGCACCACAAATAGCAACATTCCCAATGGAAGGCTTTAGGTGAAATATGACACAAGATAACTCCAACGAAGAGATTAATATGGTTTGAAACAATTCATGATCGAAGAGAAAATGATGGTTTCACAATATCTCATTCTTGACAACTTGTGAATCATAAAACTTGAAGGGAAACTGTCAAGAATGATATAACACCATCTCAAAAGATAAGATAGGAGAATTGCACCTCAAAATGCAAGATGAAGAATACATGAACTCATCAAAATAAAACATGTGTTGAGCACCATGTTTATTTTAGAGTATAGCTTGGCGGATCATAACTTCGAGAGAAATCTTGAAGAACAATTGAAGAATGAAGAGAATCCTTGATGAACCACCATGTAGAGCCTCCATAGAGAACTTCGGTAATAAAAGGATGATAGAAAGAAAGAGAAGTTGAAAACACAAGGTGAAGCCTTGCGATGATTTAGATGGAGCTTTGCGACGAGATAACCGAGAGAACTTGGAACTCCGAAAAGAAAAGATGAACACTAGAACCGAGAATTACTTCATCATGAACAATCTCTGGAAGAAAAGAATTGAATCACCTCGAGGAAATAAGAATAAGATTTATTGTATGCTTATCCTTCATCAAATTAAATTTATGACAAGCAATGGATTTGGCATACTACTTATTCTCATAGAAAGGATTAAGAGGGATATAGCATAAACTTGAGAAGGTCTTGATGGAACCACCGGTGGAATTTGGAAACAACGAATGAATTGATATGATAACAAAGGAAGTGAAAATCTTGAACGAACCACCATGAAAATTGGAAAAAAGAGTAGCAAGGGCACGATTTAGCGGAAAGAATTTGAAAACGAATGAAGATACTTGAAGGGATTTAGATACATGAGAAAGAAGAGAACATGAACTGATTAGAGGATATATGAACGATGCACCGGTAAGATTTGGAGAACGATAGCTACAAGCTGAGGATGAAAAATTATGACATGATGGCCTTCGGAGGTAAGAAATGGAAACAACTCATGACATGCTCCGGATAGGTAAGAAAAGAATTCTCACAATCAAAAACAATTATGAGAGGATGGCATAAAGCTAGAACCATGAATCTCTGGAAGAACGGATAAGGATTTAAGAGGAACTCTTCTTCGATCTACAAATGACGACGAGAAACACCACCAAAATTACTGAGATACTCCGGGAGAATGAAAAGCGAAGAGGTTGAGCCAACAATGAAAAATATTTTTGTTAGCGATCTTGAAGAAAGAATATGACTGATGAAAATTCATTCTTACGTCAAACTTCGAAAGGAATTTAGGAATAGCTCTGGGAAAATTAGAAGAGTCAGGTACGATCCTGGGAAAAGACCGGTGGGTTAGGTCCCACTCAAAAGAACCACCGTTGAACAATTGCTTGAAAAGAGAGATTGCACCGGTTGAATTAAATGGCTTGAATGAGATAGCATCCTCAACAGAACTTGAGTGAATTGAGAATGGAAACTTGAATCTTCTGAGATATCTTCATCACTCCGGATATGAACTGGGGGAGGTGAATGAATAAAAGAGCCTTGGATAAGAAATTCACATGGGAATATATGTGAAACAAAAGGAAGAGATATGATCAACACCGAAATCTTGAGTTAAATCCACCAGAGAAGAAAAGAGACGAAGAATAATGAACTTGAAGCTCCGTTAGTATCTTCGTGAGAATCACCAGATAAGAACATTGACGGAAGAAAAATGGAGAGACTTCCCATCAATAAAAGGATACTTGATTAAGAAATCTGAGTCCTTGAAGAAAAGGGTAGGAGGGCAGGGAAAACAAAGACAACTTGGGATGGATGAAACAAACACCGGTGAGAAAACTTAGAGTTGATCTTGCGGATGTTGAAAATGATCGGATCCACTTGAAGAGAAGCACACCGGTTTGGAAAAGAATTGACATGACAATCTCGATAAACAAGAAGGATTAGCACTCCCATAGAAATATGAGAACACCGCTTGAAAGGTATGGAATCAACACTTGACATTAAAGCAACTCAAATACCACAAATAAAACAAAACAAAGGATTTGGCTTGCAGAAATAAGCCGGAAACAAACATATGATAGATCCCATATCGTATCACGTGTCTGTTGGAAAGATATCCTACGAGCTACTTGAATTCCCACCTATAAAACTCCCGAAACTTTCTGGTTATGCAATCTGGTGTTGGGGATACAGGGGAAGCAATATATCTCACCCAAACTAACAATCCCTACATCCAGCTGTATCCATCCGTCAACACATAACCAAGAAACCTTCGGAAATCGTGTACCTTAACCTTCAAAAAGCATCCGTTAACGAGTTATGGCAATACTCCCGAACTCCCCAGTACTGGGTGGCGTCGAGGTTATCTCACCAACAACTGCATAAAAGAGATTTTCGATGTCGCCAAAACTCAGGTATTCCAGAACTGCAACGATAAAATTGTGACGACAACACCTCGGAGCTCAACTCCCCGGGTCAATGCCACATAATAGACAGGAGGCACCAAGAACAATGTTCTCGTCACAAAACCATCGGAACGATTCCAAGATACCCACGTGATCCTAAAAATTTTTTTAGTGAAATTTGAGGAGAGGAAAGTCAAAACATCTACGTCAGGAGACCTCACCAGAGCGACGAAGGGACTGAGTAGTAAAAAGAATCCTACTCTCCGATATATATAATCCTAAGACTCAAAATAGTTTTCTTCTAGACTCAACAACGACCAACAATCAAGGGGGCTCCTAGGGTCGGTCGAGGCTCTGATACCAACTTGTCACGCCCAATATGCGATACTATCCTAAAGAGACTTGAAGGTTCCACCAAGGATAGAACTGCATATTGAAACGCTTTTGCAAGGTGGATATCATTACATCAAAATTACATAATAGGTGGGGATACATACAAAAGGCATACAATGCCACACGAATACATCAACACAATACATAAGAGCATCATCCGACTACGAATGAATCACAAACAAAAACTCAAACGACATCCACCCTGCTAGCTCAGGCTGCCGACCTGGAACCTATCCCCTGATCGAAGAAGAAGCAGAAGAAGAACTCCAAAACAAGTAACCATCACTCTCGCGTCATGATCATCGCATAACCTGTACCCGCAACTGTTGTTGTAGTAATCTGTGAGCCACGAGGACTCGGCAATCCCATTACCATGGGTATCAAGACTAGCAAAGCTTAAAGGGAAAGGAAGGGGGTAAAGTGGTGAGGTTGAAGTAGAGACTAAGCATGATATGGTGGCTAACATACGCAAATAAGAGCGAGAAGAGAGCAAGCGGAACGGTCCTCAACTAGTAATGATCAAGAAGTGATCCTGAACTCCTACTTACGTCAAACATAACCCAAAGACCGTGTTCACTTCCCGGACTCCGCCGAAAAGAGACCATCATGGCTACACACGTGGTTGATGTGTTTTAATTCGGATCTGGTGTCAAGTTATCTACAACCGGACATTAACAAATTCCCATCTGCCTATAACCGCATGCACGGCTTTCAAAAGATTATACCCTGCAGGGGTGTCCCAACTTAGCCCATGACAAGCTCTCGCGATCAACAAAGGAATAGACCTTCTCCCAGGAAGACCCGATCAGACTCGGAATCCCGGTTTACAAGACATTTCGACAATGGTAAAACAAGACCAGCAAGACCGCCCGTTGTGCCGACAAATCCCGATAGGAGCTGCACATATCTCGTTCTCAGGGCACACCGGATGAGCAAGACGACGGGTTGGCATAGACCCTGGTTGCCGAGGGGGTGCCGGACATCGCTCGGTTTGGACCAACACTTAGACAAGCACTGGCCCGGGGGGGCTAAAATAAAGATGACCCTCGGGCTCCGGAAACCCAAGAGAAAAAGGGCTAGGTGAGGCAAATGGTAAAACCAATGTTGGGCCTTGCTGGAGGAGTTTTATTGAAAGCGAACTGTCAAGGGGGTCCCATAAATCACCCAACCGCGTAAGGAACGCAAAATCCGGGAACATAACACCGGTATGACGGAAACTAGGACGGCAAGAGTGGAACAAAACACCAGTCATAAGGCCGAGTCTTCCACCCTTTACCAAGTATATAGATGCATTAATTAAAATAAGAGATATTGTGATATCCCAACCAAAATCCTGTCCACCATGGAGCAATCTTCAACTTCACCTGCAACTAGCAACGCTATAAGAGGGCTGAGCAAAGCGGTAACATAGCCAAGCAATGGTTTGCTAGGAAGGGTGTCAAAGGTTAGAGGTTCATGGCAATTTGGGGAGGCTTGAAGAGCAAATGATAGGTAGCGCAGCATAGCGATAGAACGAAGCAACTAGCATAGCAATGATAGTAGTGAGATCCAGGGTAACGGTCATCTTGCTGAAATCCCGCAAGGAAGAAGAACGAGTCCATGAAGAAGACGAACGGACATAGTCGAACGAATCCTCACAATCGCAACATTACCGCAACTAAGAAGCAACACCGGAAAGAAACAAACAACATGGTAAATGCACAAACAAGTATGATGCATGTCCACTTTAATGAGGCATGGCATGGCAAAGTGCAACAAACAATACTACAAGTTAAGTGGAGCTCAATATGCAACGAGTTGCATATTGACGAAACACCACATTCAAGTTATTTAGTTCGCTCTCGGTTTTTTACCCAACAATATTAAATGTTATTAAACATGGCAATGGGTGAAGCATATGAAAACTACCTACCTAGGCAAGTTTAAATGAGGCCGGACACAACAAACAACAATTCCGGAAAATCCTCATATGCGTAAAATGAATTTGGTACTGTTCAGCCCTAAACCATATTTTAAGGTTGTTAAACAGGAAAATAAAGTGCACCATGTTAAACTAGGCATTTTTCCACCCCATTTACATATAAAGAACATTTAATTCCGAGCTACGGTTATTTAGTTGTGAAATAAATCATTTTAACATGGCAGTTATGCAAATTTAAACAAATAGCAAGTTAAACATTTTAAACATGGATGAAAGTGGCATAATATTAATCTACACAAAATTCTAAGCATTTTACATGTTTAAATCATTTTAATCCGATGCATGGTTTGTGAGTAATTAAATGCATGAATATGGAGGGGTTTTCTGCAATTCTGCCAATTTCTTGGAAAATAGGAAATTCACAGAATAGGAAAAAAACATAACAGGCCGAATCTGGAGGGCTGGGGGGCCTCACCCATGGGCTCGGCCCAGTCGGTGTAGGAGGCCTGGTAGGCCGGCTTGGTGGTGAGGCTGGGCTGCAGGGGCACGCTGGACCGAAGTCGAGGCCGGCCCAGGCGCGGGGCAGCTGACATCGGGCCTTGGCCCAGGTCGGTGTAGGAGGTGAGGCCGAAAGGGGCGCTGGGCCTGGGGGCGCGGTCAACGCGAGCGCTCCCCTCGCTCGCTCGATGCAGACGAGGCGGAGGCCGCGGCAGGGGACGACCGGAGTTGCGGGGACGGGGATCTCCGGCGCGGAGGTGAAGGACGGAGGGTGGAGACGGCGAGATCCGCCGGCGTCGAGCTCCATGGCGGTGAGGTCCCTGGGCGGCGGCGGCGGCCGCGGTATCCTGCGGGAGAGAGAGAGGGACGGGTTCAGAGAGAGAGGAGGAAACCGAACGGGGGCAGCGCGCAGCTCACCGACGGCGGAGATCCGGCAGTGCTCCGGCGGCCTCGGGCTCGCGGGACGCAGGACCGGCGACGCGCTCCTGATCCCATCAGGATCGAGCGGGAGGGGCGAGGCGAGCGCCAGGGGCGCGGGCGCTGGCTGCGAGCGGGATGCGGGCTCGGGCGGGCCTCCCAGGGCCCGATCTGGGTCCTGGCGGCCTTGGCGGCGCTGACCGGTGGGGGGAGCGAGGCAGGGACGTGTGGCTCTAGGGGATTGGAGGGGAGCTGCGGCTGGCTGAGGTGGCGCCCTAGGAGTGGCTGGAAAGACAGGGCGACAGCGGCGCCAAGTGGCGGAGGCGGGATGGGCCGGCGTGGAAAACGAGGAGAAGGTGGGAGGTGGCGGCTGCGGGAGGTTAGGGGAGGCTAGGGGCTAGGGTTGCCCTATTTAGGAAGGAGGGGTGTTTATATAGGGGTAAGGCTAGGGTTAGGGGGGTTTTGGAGGGGTTTCAGACCCTCGGATCTCGATCTGGCGGCTCTAGACGCGAGGGGGGGGGGTATGTAGGACCTAGGGGGCTGTGTAGAATGCCTTGGGCTGAGAAGAGAGGGATGAAGTGCGGCCCGGCACTGTTTCCGGATACCGAAAACGTCCGATGTATATACCGACTATATCGCAGTTATATATTTAACGGTTGGGCAGTCAAACGAACTCCGAATGCGATGAAACTTGGCAGGCGGCCTGTCTACACTATAATAAGACCGCATGACAAGTTGCAACCCATTCCAAGAACATTTTTGTGCCACTTATAAAATAATATTTCAGAGGTGTCGCGGGCGCGTGCGTGTGTGTCTGGACTCCGAACGGACAACGGGGAGAACCGGCGGAACCCGAACGGATGCAAGTTTTATGAAAACGATGCCGATGCAATGCGCATGATGTTATGAGATGAGATGCATAACAAGAACAAAATGCAAAACAACAGACAAAAACCCAACCACGGAGGAAATAACATATCGCATCTCCGGAAAAGGCAAGAGTTGGAGTTACGAATATGGAAAGTTGTATCCGGGGTGTTACAGAGTGGTACCTAGATTGGCTAGGTGTCACTTGGGAGCCTCCGTCAAGATTGTGGAGTTGAACCAAGAAGTTTGTAAGGGCAAGGAGATCGCCTACTTCGTGAAGATCTACGCTAGTGAGGCAAGTCCTTCGTGGGCGACGACCATGGTGGGATAGACAAGGTTGCTTCTTCGTGGACCCTTCGTGGGTGGAGCCCTCCGTGGACTCGCGCAACCATTACCCATCGTGGGTTGAAGTCTCCATCAACGTGGATGTACGATAGCACCACCTATCGGAACCACGGATAAAAAATCTCCGTGTCTCCAAATTGCGTTTGCACACTCCAATCCCATCCCTTTACATTCTTGCAATTTGCATGCTTTACTTTCCGCTGCTCATATACTCTTGTCATGCTTGCTTGATATATATTGTGAATGTTGAAACTTGTGCCAAACTCCACTTTAACATAAAGAATATAAAAACTGCACCTTTTCTTACTTAGAGTCTATTCACCCCCCTCTAGACACCTCTTCTCGATCCTTTCAATACCTCCATGGACCTTGGCGGTAGGCTAGCCAACCCTACCGCCAGGGACTGCGGCGGTAGGGTGGCCAACCCTACCACCAGAAAAGTGCATATTTGGACACAGAATAGCAGCCGTTTGGGTGGTCACCCTACCACCGTCGCCCATGGTGGTAGGCTAGCCAACCCTACTGCAAAACAGGGGAGATTTTTTGCTCCAGCAGGTTAGCTACTGGGATTCGCGGCCTACCGCCAGGCCTTACGGCGGTAGGGTGTCATAACCTACTGTCGGGGCTTCTGGTGGTAGGGTCCAAAGCAGATCTAAAATTACTCTGTTTTCCATTGTGTTCATCATTTCTAATTGACAGCAAAAACACCAGCATAACAGATGTAGTTCATGACATAGTTTCAACACAAGTTTCACAAATCAAAGACACAACAGACGACATAGTTCAACACAAGTGTCACAAATAAAGTACATAGTTCAACACAAGTTTCACAAATCAAAGACACGGTTCATCACATGTTTCTCGAAGAGAAGGCATAGTTCATGACTAGTTTTTCGAAAGTAAGTTCTTATTGAGTCACATAAGGCCATTTTCCTTTCTTGTCGCTTGCCTCATCCTCCTCTTGGGATTCACGAGCCCTTGCAAGATTTCTTGCTCTCTCCTATTGACGAGCAATCTTCTCCTTGCGTGCCCTCTCATCTTCACGCTTCTTTCGCTCCATCCTCTCCTTTTCACGACGCTCTTCATCCAAGCCTCTCTGAAATGCTTCTTCAAACAACCGCTGCCTCCTTAGACAATCTTGATGTTGATCTTTCTTAACATCTTCTAGCACATCTTGATCTATCCATGTGAAGTACTTACAAAGTGGAGGCGGCGACTACGTACGAATAGAGAAAAATGTAGTCATTAGTAAGATAGATTCAATGGTTGACGACATTTTTGAACTTGAACAACTTACCGGTGGTACATCATAGGCGTGAGCTGGACGAGGACGATCGTAGGCATAGTTGGGACAAACAAAATATCTTCTTCCTTCCGTCCATGATTTCTTGCGGTCGGTGGATACCTTAACTTTGCAAACATCTCCACACCAACATGATGGAGTTCTCATATCTTTGTCCTTCACCTTATCCAACTCGGCGTCTTTCCACTTGTCCGGCATGTCCTCACGGTTAGCACACGGTGGCCTCTTCACGGAACCGAAAGAAGCCATGCCTATAAAGACAAATTTGGTAGTTAGTAAAGTAAAATAACATGTATGTATGCAAAAAAAACAAGACCAAAGAACAAGTACCATTCACATTATTTCAACCATCTGGGTTAAGAAAGATATCAATAGGCCTTCCTCTATCAACCCTTCTCGTCCTACGACCACGGCCACCGGTACCCGACCGTCCCCCACTCCTCCCTCCTCGTCCACTCCTGCCTCCTCGTCCACTACCACTCCTACCTTCTCGTGTGCCACCGGTACCTCCTCTTGGGGCACCACTGTGACTAGGATCCGGAGTGTTGGCATCAGTCCGTGGCTTTTTGGTGCATTTCCTAACATTGTGTCCCGGCTCGCCACATTTACCACAACTATTGATGTCTGGTGACTCCATGAAATGGCCGCTACCAAATTGTTTCATTCCGGTGTATCCAGCTAGGTCATCCATGTCACACCTAAACCTCTTCTTTCTTCTTCTTCCCTTTGTAGGGACCATGAGTTCGGGGTCGGGGACGATGTGTGGCCCATCATACTCAAGCCACTGTGACTAATCTAGGAAGGGATCAAACCTAGGAGCCCATGTCAACCTCGTTCGTTCCAATGTGAACTCATGCAACCGCAAGGTGGTACCATCAGATACTTTCAAGTTTCTGAACCTTGCGGCGGTCATTACCCGCGAGCAAGGCCAATGATACTTGTGAGGTCTCTCGCATTGACACCACCGGGTCTTCAGGCGCACCTCATATGCTACTCCACCGTACGTCATGCCGTCCCTTGTTGTGCCACCCGGCTCATCGACTTGGTAGATTTGTCCTTTTTCATTGAAACTAATGATTTGTTGACGCCAAGACTTGCACGCTTGATGCTTCAACCAATCCTCAACTTTGAAGGGAAATTCCATTTTCTCACCTATCCATTTGGCCGTCTCTTCAGAATGCCTTAGAAAATACTCGTTGAGCTTGAAGAAGGTATACTTCACTATTGCAGTGACCAGCAAGGAACGGACACCCTTGAGCACATTGTTGAAGCATTCCACCATGTTACTTGTCATGTCTCTGTATCGGAAACCTCCTTCGTCGTAAGCACGTGACCACTTATGCTTCTCAGAAAATTCCTTGTCAAGAATTCTCTCCCTCCTTTGTTCTTCTCCAACGCCTTGAATAGCTTATCATAGAGGCTTTGGAATGTGTCGGTGTTGAATGCCACACAAACATGGGTAAGATCTTTGCAAAACTCCTTACTCTTGCATGCACGGTAAAAGTTTGCCACGAAATGCCTCATGCACCAACGGTGTTGGAGCTTTGGATAGCCTGGAATGCCAACTTCTATTGCTTTAAGAATCCCATGATGGCGATCCGATATGATGCACACCTCTCTTTTGGGGCCAATCACCTTCGTCCTCACAAGATCCATAAACCACTGCCAATTATCATCGTGCTCGGAAGGCACCAATGCAAATGCCACCGGCAAGACATTGCTATTGGACGAGTGGGCCATTGCTACCATTAACGTGCCCTTGTAATTTCCGGTCAAGAACGTGCCATCAATTGAAAACATGGGGCGGCAATGCCTAAATGCATCGATGCATTGCCCGAAGCTCCAAAAAGCTCGATGAAACACTCCCTTGATTGACTCGACCCTATGGGGCATGCCCGAGTTCCGATGAGCAATGGCTCCCAACATTCTCGGAAGAATGTTGTACGCGGTGACATAATCACCATGCAACATCCTTATAGCATTTGCCTTCACCATCCATGCCTTTCCATACTTGACCGGGTACCCAAATCTTTCGAAGACCGAACTCATGAGGAACTTCACCTTCACGGTTGGATCATGGGATATCTCATTCAACAATTTATAGCCTAGATACTCGGATGTGAGTTGGTGGTGTCCCTTGCTTCGGTCCGCTTTCTCCGGCTGTATGCACTTGTGGCTCGCCACACAACTCTTCAACTCCCATTGCCCGATTTCCTTGATCTTTCTTCCACGGACCTTCCATGGGCAACCTTCTTTGTCACATTTGATTGTGTAGCGGAATTTTTTGTTGGAATGACCAATAACGAACGGCCTATGGTTCCGAATGGCATAGTCACTCAACCATATCTTGAACTCTTGCAAACAACCAAACTTGATCCCTTTCTTCAAATGAGCATTCTCGTCCTCACCCGGTGGCCTTGGATCACCCATCCTCGGGCAAGGTGATGGTTCGATCAAGCCCAACCTCATGCCACCATCAACAACGGCCTTGTCGGCAAGGCTAAGATCACGAAACAAAGAGGGTCCTCCTTCCTTACCATTAGTCCTGGCCATCTCAGGCCCGGCCCTGTCGGCCCACCCAGGCCCGGCCCTAAAATCCAGGGCCTAGGCCTGATGGGCTTGCCCATGGACTGGGCTTGTCCCTAAGTTTTGAGCCCACCAGTAGGGCTTGGACGGGCTTGGGCTTGGCATATTGGCATTTTAAGGAAGAGGCCCGACCCACGGCCCTAAGCCCTTAGGGCTTTTTACCAGATGGGCCGGGCTTGGGCTTGAAAAGTAGGCCCAGTGATAGGGCTTGGGAGGGCCCGGGCCTTAGTTTTCTACCGTGGGCTTTTTTAGGCCCGGCCCGGCCCGGCCCATGGCTAGATATACTTGAAGGAAATATGCCCTAGAGGCAATAATAAAGTTATTATTTATTTCCTCATATCATGATAAATGTTTATTATTCATGCTAGAATTGTATTAACCGGAAACATGATACATGTGTGAATACATAGACAAACATATAGTCACTAGTATGCCTCTACTTGACTAGCTCATTAATCAAAGATGGTTATGTTTCCTAACCATAGACATGTGTTGTCATTTGATTAATGGGATCACATCATTAGAAGAATGATGTGATTGACATGACCCATTCCGTTAGCCTAGCACTTGATCATTTAGTATGTTGCTATTGCTTTCTTCATGACTTATACAAAGTTCCTTCAACTATGAGATTGTGCAACTCACGTTTACCGGAAGAACACTTTGTGTGCTACCAAACGTCACAATGTAACTGGGTGATTATAAAGGTGCTCTACAGGTGTTTCCGAAGGTACATGTTGAGTTGGCATAATTCGAGATTAGGTTTTGTCACTCCGATTGTCGGAGAGGTATCTCTGGGCCCTCTCGGTAATACTCATCACTTAAGCCTTGCAAGCATTATAACTAATGAGTTAGTAATAAGATGATGTGTTACAGAATGAGTAAAGAGACTTGCCAGTAACGATATTGAACTAGGTATTGGATACCGACGATCAAATCTCGGGCAAGTAACATACTGATGACAAAGGGAACAACGTATGTTGTTATGCGGTTTGACCGATAAAGATCTTCGTAGAATATGTAGGAACCAATATGGGCATCCAGGTTCCGCTATTGGTTATTGACCGAGAATGGTTCTAGGTCATGTCTACATAGTTCTCGAACCCGTAGGGTCCGCACGCTTAACGTTACGATGACAGTTTTATTATGAGTTTATAAGTTTTGATGTACCGAAGTTTGTTCGGAGTCCCGGATGTGATCACGGACATGACGAGGAGTCTCGAAATGGTCGAGACATAAAGATTGATATATTGGAAGCCTATATTTGGACATCGGAAAGGTTCCGGGTGAAATCAGGATTTTACCGGAACACCGGGGGGTTACCGGAACCCTCCCGGGGGTTAATGGGCCTTAGTGGGCCATGAGGGAGAAGAGGAGGGCCGGCCAGGGCAGGCCGCGCGCCCCCTCCCCCCCTAGTCCGAATAGGACAAGGAAGGGGGGGGCGGCGCCCCCCTTTCCTCTTTCCCCTCCCCCTTTCCTTCTCCACCAAGGCAAGAGGGGGGAGTCCTACTCCCGGTGGGAGTAGGACTCTTCCAGGCGCACCCCAAAGGGGCCGGCCGCACCTCCCCTCCCTCCTTTATATACGGGGGCAAGGGGGCACCCCATAACACACAAGTTGATCTACGGATCGTTCCTTAGCCGTGTGTGGTGCCCCCCTCCACCATATTCCACCTCGGTCATATTGTTGCGGAGTTTAGGCGAAGCCCTGCGCCGGTAGAACATCATCATCGTCACCACGCCGTCGTGCTGACAGAACTCATCCCCGAAGCTTTGCTGGATCGGAGCCCGGGGATCGTCATCGAGCTGAACGTGTGCTGAACTCGGAGGTGCCGTACATTCGGTGCTTGGATCGGTCGGATCGCGAAGACGTACGACTACATCAACCGCGTTGTCATAATGCTTCCGCTTATGGTCTACGAGGGTACGTGGATGAACACTCTCCCCTCTCGTTTCTATGCCATCACCATGATCTTGCGTGTGCGTAGGGAAATTTTTGAAATTACTACGTTCCCCAATAGTGGCATCAGAGCCTAGGTTTTATGCGTAGATGTCATATGCACGAGTAGAACACAAGTGAGTTTGGGCGATACAAGTCATATTGCTTACCAGCATGTCATAATTTGGTTCGGCGGTATTGTGAGATGAAGGGGCCCGGACCGACATTACGCGTACGCTTACGCGAGACTGGTTTCACCGCTACGAGCACTCATTGCTTAAAGGTGACCGGCGGGTGTCTGTCTCTCTCACTTTAGTTGAACCGAGTGTGGTTACGCCCGGTCCTTGCGAAGGTTAAAACAGCACCAACTTGACGAACTATCGTTGTGGTTTTTATGCGTAGGTAAGAACGGTTCTTGCAAAAGCCCGTAGCAACCACGTAAAATTTGCAACAACAAAGTAGAGGACGTCTAACTTGTTTTTGCAGGGCTTGTTGTGATGTGATATGGTCAAGACGTGATGCTATATTTTATTGTATGAGATGATCATGTTTTGTAACCGAAATTATCGGCAACTGGCAGGAGCCATATGGTTGTCGCTTTATTGTATGAAATGCAAACGCCCTGTAATTGCTTTACTTTATCACTAAGCGGTAGCGATAGTCGTAGAAGCAATAGTTGGCGAGACGACAACGATGCTACGATGGAGATCAAGGTGTCGCGCCAGTGACGATGGTGATCATGACGGTGCTTCGAAGATGGAGATCAAAAGCACAAGATGATGATGGCCATATCATATCACTTATATTGATTGCATGTGATGTTTATCCTTTATGCATCTTATCTTGCTTTGATTGACGGTAGCATTTTCAGATGATCTCTTACTAAAAATTATCAAGAAGTGTTCTCCCTGAGTATGCACCGTTGCCAAAGTTCATCGTGCCCAGACACCACGCGATGATCGGGTGTGATAAGCTCTACGTCCATCTACAATGGGTGCAAGACAGTATTGCACACGCGGAATACTCAGGTTAAACTTGACGAGCCTAGCATATGCAGATATGGCCTCGGAACACGGAGACCGAAAGGTCGAGCGTGAATCATATAGTAGATATGATCAACATAAAGATGTTCACCATTGAAAACTACCCCATCTCACGTGATGATCGGTTATGGTTTAATTGATTTGGATCACGTGATCACTTAGATGACTAGAGAGATGTCTGTCTAAGTGGGAGTTCTTAAGTAATATGATTAATTGAACCTAAATTTATCATGAACTTAGCACCTGATAGTATTTTGCTTGTCTATGTTTGTTTGTAGATAGATGGCTCGTGTTGTTGTTCCGTTGAATTTTAATGCGTTCCTTGAGAAAGCAAAGTTGAAAGATGATGGTAGCAATTACACGGACTGGGTCCGTAACCTGAGAATTATCCTCATTGCTGCACAGAAAAGTTACGTCCTGGAAGCACCGCTGGGTGCCAGGCCTGCTGCTGATGCAACTGACGACGTTAAGAACGTCTGGCAGAGCAAAGCTGATGACTACTCTATAGTTCAGTGTGCCATGCTTTACGGCTTAGAACCGGGTCTTCAACGACGTTTTGAACGTCATGGAGCATATGAGATGTTCCAGGAGTTGAAGTTAATATTTCAAGCAAATGCCCGGATTGAGAGATATGAAGTCTCCAATAAGTTCTACAGCTGCAAGATGGAGGAGAATAGTTCTGTTAGTGAGCATATACTCAAAATGTCTGGGTATAATAATCACTTGATTCAACTGGGAGTTAATCTTCCGGATGATAGCGTCATTGACAGAATTCTCCAATCACTGCCACCAAGCTACAAGAGCTTTGTGATGAACTATAATATGCAAGGGATGAACAAGACTATTCCCGAGCTCTTCGCAATGCTAAAAGCTGCGGAGGTAGAAATCAAGAAGGAGCATCAAGTGTTGATGGTCAACAAGACCACTAGTTTCAAGAAAAAGGGCAAAGGGAAGAAGAAGGGGAACTTCAAGAAAAACAGCAAGCAAGTTGCTGCTCAAGAGAAGAAACCCAAGTCTGGACCTAAGCCTGAAACTGAGTGCTTCTACTGCAAGCAGACTGGTCACTGGAAGCGGAACTGCCCCAAGTATTTGGCGGATAAGAAGGATGGCAAAGTGAACAAAGGTATATGTGATATACATGTTATTGATGTGTACCTAACTAGAGCTCGTAGTAGCACCTGGGTATTTGATACTGGTTCTGTTGCTAATATTTGCAACTCGAAACAGGGACTACAGAATAAGCGAGCACTGGCCAAGGACGAGGTGATGATGCGCGTGGCAAACGGTTCCAAAGTCGATGTGATCGCGGTCGGCACGCTACCTCTACATCTACCTTCGGGATTAGTTTTAGACCTGAATAATTGTTATTTGGTGCCAGCGTTGAGCATGAACATTATATCTGGATCTTGTTTGATGCGAGACGGTTATTCATTTAAATCAGAGAATAATGGTTGTTCTATTTATATGAGTAATATCTTTTATGGTCATGCACCCTTGAAGAGTGGTCTATTTTTATTAAATCTCGATAGTAGTGATACACATATTCATAGTGTTGAAACCAAAAGATGCAGAGTTAATAATGATAGTGCAACTTATTTGTGGCACTGCCGTTTGGGTCATATCGGTGTAAAACGCATGAAGAAACTCCATACTGATGGACTTTTGGAATCACTTGATTATGAATCACTTGGTACTTGCGAACCGTGCCTTATGGGTAAGATGACTAAAACGCCGTTCTCCGGAACTATGGAGCGAGCAACTGATTTGTTGGAAATCATACATACTGATGTTTGTGGCCCAATGAATGTTGAGGCTCGCAGCGGGTATCGTTATTTTCTCACCTTCACAGATGATTTGAGCAGATATGGGTATATCTACTTGATGAAACACAAGTCTGAAACATTTGAAAAGTTTAAAGAATTTCAGAGTGAAGTGGAAAATCATCGTAACAAGAAAATAAAGTTTCTACGATCTGATCGTGGAGGAGAATATTTGAGTTATGAGTTTGGCCTACACTTGAAACAATGTGGAATAGTTTCGCAACTCACGCCACCTGGAACACCACAACGAAATGGTGTGTCCGAACGTCGTAATCGTACTTTACTGGATATGGTGCGATCTATGATGTCTCTTACTGATTTACCGCTATCATTTTGGGGTTATGCTTTAGAGACGGCCGCATTCACGTTAAATAGGGCACCATCAAAATCCGTTGAGACGACGCCTTATGAACTGTGGTTTGGCAAGAAACCAAAGTTGTCGTTTCTTAAAGTTTGGGGCTGCGATGCTTATGTGAAGAAACTTCAACCAGATAAGCTCGAACCTAAATCGGAGAAATGTGTCTTCATAGGATACCCAAAAGAGACTATTGGGTACACCTTCTATCACAGATCCGAAGGCAAGACATTCGTTGCTAAGAATGGATCCTTTCTAGAGAAGGAGTTTCTTTCGAAAGAAGTGAGTGGGAGGAAAGTAGAACTTGATGAGATAACTGTATCTACTCCATTATTGGAAAGTAGTTCATCACGAGAACCGGTTCCTGTGACAACTACACCAATTAGTGAGGAAGCTAATGATAATGATCATGAAACTTCAGATCAAGTTTCTACTGAACTTCGTAGGTCTACCAGAGTAAGATCCGCGCCAGAGTGGTACGGTAATCCTATTCTGGAAGTCATGTTACTTGACCATGATGAACCTACGAACTATGAGGAAGCGATGATGAGCCCGGATTCCGCAAAATGGCTAGAAGCCATGAAATCTGAGATGGGATCCATGTATGAAAACAAAGTATGGACTTTGGTTGACTTGCCCGATGATCGGCAAGCCATTGAGAATAAATGGATCTTTAAGAAGAAGACTGACGCTGATGGTAATATAACTGTCTATAAAGCTCGACTTGTTGCAAAAGGTTTTCGACAAGTTCAAGGGGTTGACTACGATGAGACTTTCTCACCCGTAGCGATGCTTAAGTCCGTCCGAATCATGTTAGCTATTGCTGCATTTCATAATTATGAAATTTGGCAAATGGATGTCAAGACTGCATTCTTGAATGGATTTCTAGAAGAAGAGTTGTATATGATGCAGCCGGAAGGTTTTATTGATCCAAAAGGTGCTGACAAAGTGTGCAAGCTCCAGCGTTCCATTTATGGACTGGTGCAAGCATCTCGGAGTTGGAATAAACGCTTTGATAGTGTGATCAAAGCATATGGTTTTATACAGACTTTTGGAGAAGCCTGTATTTACAAGAAAGTGAGTGGGAGCTCTGTAGCATTTCTAATTTTATATGTAGATGACATATTATTAATTGGAAATGATATAGAATTTCTGGATAGCATAAAAGGATACTTGAATAAAAGTTTTTCAATGAAAGACCTCGGTGAAGCTGCTTACATATTGGGCATCAAGATCTATAGAGATAGATCAAGACGCTTAATAGGACTTTCACAAAGCACATACCTTGACAAAATTTTGAAAAAGTTCAAAATGGATCAGGCAAAGAAAGGATTCTTGCCTGTGCTACAAGGTGTGAAGTTGAGTCAAACTCAATGCCCGACCACAGCAGAAGATAGAGAGAAAATGAAAAATGTTCCCTATGCTTCAGCCATAGGCTCTATCATGTATGCAATGCTGTGTACCAGACCTGACGTATGCTTAGCAATAAGCTTGGCAGGAAGGTACCAAAGTAATCCAGGAGTGGATCACTGGACAGCGGTCAAGAACATCCTGAAATACCTGAAAAGGACTAAGGAAATGTTTCTCGTATATGGAGGTGACAAAGAGCTAGTCGTAAACGGTTACGTCGATGCAAGCTTTGACACTGATCCGGACGATTCTAAATCGCAAACCGGATACGTGTTTTTATTAAACGGTGGAGCTGTAAGTTGGTGCAGTTCTAAACAAAGCGTCGTAGCAGGATCTACATGTGAAGCGGAGTACATAGCTGCTTCGGAAGCAGCAAATGAAGGAGTCTGGATGAAGGAGTTCATTTCCGATCTAGGTGTCATACCTAGTGCATCGGGACCAATGAAGATCTTCTGTGACAATACTGGTGCAATTGCCTTGGCAAAGGAATCCAGATTTCACAAGAGGACCAAGCACATCAAGAGACGCTTCAATTCCATTCGGGACCAAGTCCAAGTGGGAGACATAGAGATTTGCAAAATACATACGGATCTGAATGTTGCAGACCCGTTGACTAAGCCTCTCTCACGAGCAAAACATGATCAACACCAAGACTCCATGGGTGTTAGAATCATTACTATGTAATCTAGATTATTGACTCTAGTGCAAGTGGGAGACTGAAGGAAATATGCCCTAGAGGCAATAATAAAGTTATTATTTATTTCCTCATATCATGATAAATGTTTATTATTCATGCTAGAATTGTATTAACCGGAAACATGATACATGTGTGAATACATAGACAAACATATAGTCACTAGTATGCCTCTACTTGACTAGCTCATTAATCAAAGATGGTTATGTTTCCTAACCATAGACATGTGTTGTCATTTGATTAATGGGATCACATCATTAGAAGAATGATGTGATTGACATGACCCATTCCGTTAGCCTAGCACTTGATCGTTTAGTATGTTGCTATTGCTTTCTTCATGACTTATACAAAGTTCCTTCAACTATGAGATTGTGCAACTCACGTTTACCGGAAGAACACTTTGTGTGCTACCAAACGTCACAACGTAACTGGGTGATTATAAAGGTGCTCTACAGGTGTTTCCGAAGGTACATGTTGAGTTGGCATAATTCGAGATTAGGTTTTGTCACTCCGATTGTCGGAGAGGTATCTCTGGGCCCTCTCGGTAATACTCATCACTTAAGCCTTGCAAGCATTATAACTAATGAGTTAGTAATAAGATGATGTGTTACAGAACGAGTAAAGAGACTTGCCAGTAACGAGATTGAACTAGGTATTGGATACCGACGATCAAATCTCGGGCAAGTAACATACCGATGACAAAGGGAACAACGTATGTTGTTATGCGGTTTGACCGATAAAGATCTTCGTAGAATATGTAGGAACCAATATGGGCATCCAGGTTCCGCTATTGGTTATTGACCGAGAATGGTTCTAGGTCATGTCTACATAGTTCTCGAACCCGTAGGGTCCGCACGCTTAACGTTACGATGACAGTTTTATTATGAGTTTATAAGTTTTGATGTACCGAAGTTTGTTCGGAGTCCCGGATGTGATCACGGACATGACGAGGAGTCTCGAAATGGTCGAGACATAAAGATTGATATATTGGAAGCCTATATTTGGACATCGGAAAGGTTCCGGGTGAAATCGGGATTTTACCGGAACACCGGGGGGTTACCGGAACCCTCCCGGGGGTTAATGGGCCTTAGTGGGCCATGAGGGAGAAGAGGAGGGCCGGCCAGGGCAGGCCGCGCGCCCCCTCCCCCCTAGTCCGAATAGGACAAGGAAGGGGGGGGCGGCGCCCCCCTTTCCTCTTTCCCCTCCCCCCTTTCCTTCTCCACCAAGGCAAGAGGGGGAGTCCTACTCCCGGTGGGAGTAGGACTCCTCCAGGCGCACCCCAAAGGGGCCGGCCGCACCTCCCCCTCCCTCCTTTATATACGGGGGCAAGCGGGCACCCCATAACACACAAGTTGATCTACGGATCGTTCCTTAGCCATGTGCGGTGCCCCCCTCCACCATATTCCACCTCGGTCATATCGTCGCGGAGTTTAGGCGAAGCCCTGCGCCGGTAGAACATCATCATCGTCACCACGCCGTCGTGCTGACAGAACTCATCCCCGAAGCTTTGCTGGATCGGAGCCCGGGGATTGTCATCGAGCTGAACGTGTGCTGAACTCGGAGGTGTCGTACGTTCGGTGCTTGGATCGGTCGGATCGCGAAGACGTACGACTACATCAACCGCGTTGTCATAACGCTTCCGCTTACGGTCTACGAGGGTACGTGGACGAACACTCTCCCCTCTCGTTGCTATGCCATCACCATGATCTTGCGTCTGCGTAGGGAAATTTTTGAAATTACTACGTTCCCCAACAATACTTACCATTGACCTTCTTGTAAATTTGATTTTCTTGCGGAGTGAATCCATCCTCATACAATTCTTCCCGTGGACCCTCATCATCCGACTCATACCTACACATACGGCTATAAGGGAGGTTCCTGTCCATGTCTTGTTGATGTACAATGACATCCAGGTCACCAATGGGATTGTAATGAATCTCTTCTTCTTCCGCATACACATCATCTTGAGCAATAGCATCTCCATCAACATGAGCAATAGCATCTCCATCAACATGAGCAATGGCATCTTCATCAACATGAACATTTTCATGTTCATCAACATGAGCAACGACCTCATCTCCAACATGATCATCACCTACAAGAACTATTGCTCTAGCATTGATGTCCTCTTCATTTGGTTGGCTACTTTGTGGTTGGCTAGCCGCATTGTGGTCATACACCACGACAGGATCATGTATTGGGGAGGACACATTCCAGTTCAAGTCAAGTAGTGGCCGAGGAACTTCAACCTTTACTTGTCTTGTGGCAAATAACTCAAGTGACTTGTCTTGTGATCCCTCAACTTTCTCCTTATACACATCCCAATGCAATTGAGAGGTGATGGGCATACTCTTTAATCAGGATCTTACTCCCACTCCCACATCATACCGTCCAATAAGCTTCACACCATCACTTGGGTTAATCCAATTGAGAACGCTTCTCACTTTCACGACAATATCATCATAACTCGGGCTTGTGTCAAAAACCATGGCCTCCTCCCCTTCGTCGGCATTTCCATCCATGAAAGCCGCCTTGTCCAAATAATGCACATTCACTAGTTTATCCATCTAAAAACAATGAAACAAAATTGAGTCATCCATGGACCGGCCATTTCATATGGATGAACCATCTAAAATATAAAATTTGAATCTAAGATCTAGTATACCTTAATCATAGCACTAACCCTAACCCTAACCCTAACCTAACTAAACCCCAAACCCTAATACTTAAGCTAGCTTGCCACAACAAAGAGTGACACATATTACTTAGGTCAACCATAAATACACCATAAATGCCCCATAAATGTGCCATAAATGCACAATAAATGCTAAACTAGAGGAAGAACTAGGGGGTTGCAAAACTAGTTGATTCCAACAAAACTAGATGATTTGAACCAACCAAATGAAGGGGGGATGGGGGGACGTACCTTGGGTGATGCAAATGGCCTCGATCCATGGGTCAAATCTCAAGCAATGGAGGGGGATCTAGTGGGTGCTTGGGTGGGGGAGAAGAGGGGGAGAGAGTGAGAGCTCGGGGAAGAAGATGAGTGGAGTGGGTGGGTGGTGAGTGGACCCCACCAAACCTTATCCTCCAGGACCCTACCGCCGGAGACCTTGGCGGTAGGGTGCAAGAGCCTACCGCCATAGACGGCGGCGGTAGGTCCCTTTGCCACGTGTACACGGCCGTTAACGGCCAGACGGCGTCAAAGCAACCTACCGCCAAGGCGGACGGCGGTAGCCTGTACATCCCTACCGCCGGGTTCTACGGCGGTAGCCAAAAGGGTCAAATGTCGATTTTTTTTTTCATAACGGGGTCAGATCTCGATTTTATACGTGAAAAGGGTCAAAACACGAAATTTTGCCGCTCTAGGGCGGGATGAACAAAAGCGCTATCAAGCATCAACTGTCAGGCTAGCTAGCCCAACAGAAAACAAATAGTCAACCTAGCTAGGCTCATTCCAATCATGTTGTGGCATGTCACATGTGGGCCGCGGATCTTTGGGTCTCGGTACCAATGCATTCGAATTGGATTTTTATTTTCTTTTACAAACTTAGTAAAAAATTCCTGAAACTTCCGAAGACGAAAATGATATAGTGTTATACTCGTGTTAAAAGTTTCGTGAAGGGATGACTTCCTTGGTATTCTAGGCCAAAAAAATATTCAAAAAGATCAATACAATGTAAATATTACTATTCACACCTTTTGTACTCACATTTATCCCGGAGTCCAGTGAAGTCACTTCTTTGCCGAACTTTTATATGAGCATAACAATATACAATTCCTGTTTTTGAAAGGTTTCATTTTTTGAACTTTTTTGTGCAATTTATAAATTATTATTTTCAAATCAGGTGCAATGGGACCCGAGACCTATTGGGTATTTCTGCATGTGGTCAGTGGCTTTATCGTTTGCCGAGCAAGGTAAGCTGAATAAGAAGTCTTTTGATGCTTTCATGATGCATCTCATTGATCAGTTTGGGCATGATTTCTAAGGCTTCAATTGGGTCTGCCGTCATCATCTTCTCCTTTTGTTTTATTTTAATAATTTGTCTGTGTGCATTCTTGATGTCTCCCTAGCTTTTGACATCGAATTGTTGCATAATCCGGTTGTACCAAGTATCAATTTGCAATTTATACATTATCTTTTGCCGAAAAGATATAACAGTTGAGCACTCTCCTAACATTTTCTGCTTGGTTGCACCCTCTCTTCTCAAATACACAATGTCGAAAAATATATGTGATGCATTCTCCTGCTCCAAATTTACATTCCTGGTTGTTCTAAGTTTTCCTTACATTAGAAATATTAAATCTCTGTTTGGAACATATAAAACCATCACAATGTGAATCACAAAAGGACATAATGAAACTACACAACAACTATAAGAAAATGTCATCTCAAACAAAAATTGTAAGAAAATTGCTTCACTTCGAATTATAAATCACACTCATGGTCTACCCTTATCGTGTTAGTGGTATGTTGCTGATTCACTGAAACTATATCAGCAATTCAGCATTACATCAAATAACAAGCACAATTACTGTTTATTTTGGAATGAAAATTAACAAATACTACAATTGTGGTCAACTTTTGCCGAGCACTGGCTGTAAGTCGAGTGCCTTTCCACCTGTATGCCAAGTATCGGTCTTACATCAGGAGCTTTTTGTGAAACTCACTCGGCTTGTATAGAAGCCGAGTACCTATTTTTTGTCATGTATTTTCCGGTCACTACTCGGCTTAGGTGGACATAAGCTGAGAACCCGTGTTTTGACACTTGGCTTATAATAAGATACAAGGCAGCGTGTGATTCAAAATGCTGACTGGCAACTTGACAAAAGGAAATCGTTGGCACAACAAAACTACTTCTCTTCCTGACGCAGTAGACATGTTTTTTGAAAAATGATTTTTTTTCAAATTTGGTGAACTTTTTTTAAATTCGGTAAACTTTTTTTCAAATTTGATGAACTTTTTTTCAAACTCAATGAACTTTTTTAGAAATCGATGAACTTTTTTCATACTTCTTCATTTTTGTGTGTTACTTTTTCCCTATTTATGAGCCCCGAAACAGCAGCTTAGCCAAAAAAACCCGAAAAGCAAGCGGGAGTGAGGGAGCGAAGCTAGAGTGGGCCGTCCCATTAAGGGGGCGCGCTTGGGCGCCAGTTGCTCTCAGTGGCGCTTAGGAGCTAACGTTTCACACAGAGGAATACCTGCCTAGGCCGATCCATACAGTAGGAACCTCTTTTACACTGTGCTCTATGCTGGGAGAAGATACAGCGCGCTTGTTTGGGCTGGTCCATGTCTTGGCAGTCTGTTTTTTTAATTTTGTTTTCATTTTCTGTCTTTATTTTTATCTACTTTAAATAATTTGGGACTTAAAAAAATTCGAAAAATATAAAAAGAGAATTTTTATATAAAATGTTTAATAATTGATAAATGTTTGTGGATTTAGATTTTTTTTATTTTTAAAATGGTGGCATATTTAAAAAATATTAGCAATTTTGAAAACAAATGTTTGGGAAATCAAAATATGTTCATGATTATTTAAAAGTTTGTGTATTAAAAATGTTAATGAAATTGAACATTTTTTCACCAACTCAAAAAATGTTTATGAATTAAAAAATATCCTAAAATTTAAAAAACCAATCACGACTTACGAAATAGTTTATTGATTCATGAAATGTTCGCCGATTCAAAAAATGATCATGCATTTTAAAAAATGTTCATGAATTTCAAAAAATGGTCCACGAAACAATATCCAAAAATATGTTCGTCGATTCTAGAAATGTTCACCTATTCAAGAAAAATATTTTTAAAAATGTTCACAATTTAAAAGATTTTTGCAAATAGTATAAAATGTTCATGAATGCAAAAAAATGTTCATGATTTTCTAATTTTTTTTCACCATTTCATGAAAATGAGAGTGATAGTGTATCTCGGTGATGGAACAAAATGTGATGATGGCATTGAAGATTATATTTTTTTTCCTTCCGATACAACGCATGGGCCGTTTTGCTAGCGAGACTAAACTACCAAGATGAAATCAAAGACTTTGATTTGCCGAGCCTAGCTACTAGTAAAACTAATTGACACCCTGGTATATATATTTGTGAGCAAAACACTCACTAGCAAGTTAGTATGTATGCACTAAACTACTAACTCACTACCGGAATCGCACCCTATGCCGACGGCCAGGGCCGTCGGCATAGCCCTGACTAGCCGTCAGGACAGGCCTATGCCGACGGCCCCCGTCGGCATAGGGCCGTCGGCAACATATCCGTCGGCGTAGCCAGGATGACCGTCGGCATAGAAAGGCCGTCGGCATAGACCCTATCCCGACGGTGGTCGTACATCTATGCCGACGGCCCTGGCCGTCGGCAACGCCATCGCCTAACGGCGGCTGCCGTCAACTGCTGACCAGCGGCGACTCGCCACGTGGCACCTCTATGCCGACGGCCTGCCCGTCGGCATAGTAC
>NC_057798.1:636258746-636266432 GCF_018294505.1 Triticum aestivum
CCGTCGGCTTAGTTTAGAACTATGCCCACGGCTAGGCCGTCGGCATAGACGTGCCATGTGTCGGCAACTGGGCACTCCTGGGGCAGAACTATGCCGACGGCTAGGCCGTCGGCATAGACGTGCCACGTGTCGGCAACTGGGCACTCCTTGGGCAGAACTAAGCCGACGGCCAGGCCGTCGGCATAGACGGCCACGTGTCAGCCACTGGGAGCTCACGCCAGGCCTATGCCGACGGCTAGGCCGTCGGCATAGTTTCTGTCCGTTTTTTTTTCTTTTTTCTGTTTCTTTTCAGCTCAATTCATTTGAATATACACATCATATATAAGAAGCAGCATATATAAGAAGCAACATCACGTAACAGTAAGGAGCAGCATCACACATCATAAGAAACATCACAAAGCATAAACATATAAGTATCATCACCACCAAGCATATAAGAATATAACAAACAACAATAAGATAAGAAACATCACAAGCATATAAGTATCACATATGCTTGTTCCCTGGATGTTGAAAAGACATATTAATGGGATATATGACTATGTTGAAAGGCATGACATGCTTTGGGTGAATAGATTGGGGATGAACTAACTGGCGAGGGGCCAGCGTTCTGTGCCACAAACTCCTCAAAGGTCAGCAACACTGGTTGTGTTGGAGGGCATTGTGCTGGCTGCAACTGAGGACACCTGCCGGCCGCCATTTCCTGAAAAGCCTGCTCCAGCTGGCGATCCCTCTGCACTTGGTGTTCATGAAGCCTCTGATGCCACACCATGGTCTCCTGGCGTGTGTACTCCAGGTAGGCCTACGGTATGACATGATGGAACTCATAAAACTACTAGATGCGGAAAATAAAGTGAGCAATGAAGATAAGAGGGAAAATACTTACAGATTGTTGCTCCTGAAAGAGGGACTGTGAACTGGACACTGGCTGGCTCGTGCGCTGGCTCAGGCTCGGGTCGATCCGACGGAGCTATGTGTAGGAGATAGTCGGAGTGACCACAGCATCGAGAACCGCCTCCCGACCGTGCTCCTTGGGCCCCATGCTCACCACCGCCCTGTCGTCCAGATCCGCCGCAATGGGGTCAGGTGTGTTAGGATGTAACTTCAGATACGCTGCGGAGTAGGCCTCCTTCCTCCACGCGGTCTTCTTACCGTAGTACTTGGGATCGCCAGGCTTGGGGTCCTTCCGCGTATGGGCGATCTCCCACGCCTGCATGTGTGAGAGCGGCCGCTTCAGTTTCTCCTCCTGCACCACCAAACAGATGTTAGTCATACATAAGAAAGTGATGGTAAATAGAAGAAGAAGAATGTTTAATGGGGTTAGTCATACATTAACTGCCTTGTGGAGATAGTGGTTTCGGTTTCCCTGAGCATGTACTCCCTCCTTCCCTCGGTTAGCCGTATTTTTGATTCTCATAGCCGCCCAGGCTCCAGCCTCATCACACCAAAGATCCACCAATGCTGCCCAGGACTCGTCTTTTCCATAACACCAATTTGGACACACCTACATAATAAAAGCATAATGGCATGTCAACATGAAACGGTGAAATGTACCACATGGTAATGAAAGCATAATGAAAGCATAATATATGAAAGCATAATGAAAAATCTTTTATACTTACTGCCAAGTACTCGGGCCTCTCCAAGGTAATGCCCATCCTCCGCGCTTCTTCCTTGGTCATCTTCACACCAAGAACGTCGTGGTAGTATGTCGAGATGGCCACATAGCGCACCTCGTACTACATCTGGCGGGCCTTCTTCTTGCATTGGCGCAGCACGATCTGGTCCGCTCTAGCCCTGTGCTCCGAAAGAACTCAATAGAATTTCTACAATCATGCATGAAACATGAATGGAAGAAGCCATGAGCTAAATCATTCATGAAACTAGAATGGACTTGTGCTTCTAAAGAGAACTCACCCAGAAAGTAGTGATCACGGCCTTGGCATGGGTCTCATGGTCCGCGTGGAGAGCCGCTTCCCAATGGTCCCAGCTCGTGGCCAAAACCCGACGGTCCGGCTGCCTGACTGGATCCGGACAGTACAACCCCGGCCAGTATAACTTCAGCAAGACGGTGATGAGGCCGTTGGGAATACGGACCCCTTTAGAATATATCCAGTTGCTGCAAAAGAATGAACTATTAGCATGTGACAAGCAAAATAAATAACAACCGGAATATGCATGTGACAAGCAAAATAATGAACCACTTACTCTTTTCCCGTGGGCTCAATGAGCCACTTCTGCTCCTCAGTAGCAGGAACCTGCTTTGGTAGCTTTGCGTTGCCACGCAGCCATCCCTTGTTGTCAACCCCCTTCCCGTCACCACCATCATCCCCGCCACCACCCCCCTCCTCGCCTGCCTCCCCCTCCCCAACCTCCTCCTCCTCCTCCTCCTCCTCCTCCCTAGAGTGTACCTCACTAGAGGAGGGTACCTCACTAGAGGAGGGCCTCGAAGACAACACCCCTAAGTCGGTGAGGGTGCGCTCTTTCTGGCCGCGACCCCCTGTAGTGGCTCTCCCCCCAGCACCTCGTCCTCTAGAGGCTCTCCCCCGCCCCCTCCTCCTCTAGGGGCACCTCTCCCTCGACCTCCCTGTGAGGAGTCATCGTCAAGTAGCCGAGGGGGAGGATTACGTGCTCGACCACTCCGACTAGGCAGGCCGACGACCTTGCGTAGGAAACCCACGCCATCGGCCTTCCCCTTGCCCATGTTCCACGAACCTGCATTGAAAAGAGAAAAAGCAATTAGTAAATTAATGAAATGAAGAAAAAGGCATGATAATGAACACATTAATAAAAATGCATAAAAAGGCATATTCCTAAACTATAGAAAAAAAAGACTTGAAACGTACATCTGCTAGAACCCATATGAATCATCACTGTTGTAACCTCTTTCTCGGTCCGTCTCATCATCACTATCAATCATATCATCTTCGTTGTCCAACGGAGGTGGAGGCTCTTCCTCGTCGTCAGCGTCTTCGTTTAACTTTTCTAGCATAAGTATGTCATTTTCATTGACAATGGTCTCACCATCATTCCGTGCATCATCGACGTTTGGGTCGACATCATCATCAGCCAATGGTCTAGCATCATCGTTTCTAACCACATCATCATCATCATCATCAGGTTGCTCTTGATAGAACACTCCCTCGTATGTCATGGGGTTAATGTTGTAGTAATCGTCTTCATTCGGGTCTGGTAGCTTACCATGTGGCGACACCTTGAACACAACTTCCCAACCCTTTAGATACACTTTCTGGCATGGGTAAGGCAGATAATATACTTGTGTAGCTTGGGTAGCCGCAATGAAGAGATCGGCTCCGGCATAGACGGTTGATGGTTTAACTTCGACCAAACCAATGGAAGGCGTATGTTTTACCCCCTCCCGTGGATCGAACCATCGGCATTTGAACACAGGCAGACTTAGGGTCTCACGCCCCTGGCGGAATTTAACCTCGTATATTCTACTGAATTTTGACCGGGGGTGTACACTCCAGTATTTATAGTTTTCGGATCGGGGCGGCTGTTTTGGTGCTCCTCTGTATGGAAGCGATACCCATTCACATCATACTTTGTACATGTCATGACGGCAGGGTCAAAACCCATGGAAACCCATCTCAATTCGTCATCCATAGATATGTTCGGATCATTTCCCTACAAGTATAATGGAAATTGTTGCGTGCTTTAGTTCGGTTAACTAATAAATGTTGAAGTAGGTATTTAATAGGGGAGTGTGGAAATTTACTTTCTCCATGAACCAAGCAACAAAATTTTTACGTCCAGGGTTTCCATGACGGAGAAGAGTAAGTTCCTCCGCCTCAGTAGGAGGATTCACTCCCGTCCATTCCTCTTGAATGAAATCACTAAAAAAAGATAAGCGGTGTTAGACCGGGACTAAGTGAACATGAAACATGATGATGTGGAAGACATAAAGGAATGGTGTAGTGGTATTACCTCATACACACTTCCTCAACTTCCTTGATGTTGTGCAAGATATAGAACATGAGGTCCTCCCACTCTTGTCGTGGCATGTTATAAGATTTCAAGGCCCTAACCCTCCCACCTTGCACGTTGAATAGATCGAGCCTGGGTTGATACTTGGGATCTTCTATATTGTATCGAGGCACCTTGTTATGAAGATGGGGAACGTGGTCTGAATAATATGATGTCCTGAGGTCTGACACCTCCTCTAGGATAACTGCCTCAGCTATGGAAGCTTCAATCTTAGCTTTGTTTCCACATTTCCGTCGGAGATGCTTGTTCTGCCTCTCAGGGCCGTACTGCCACCGATTTTGTACAGGGCCCCCCAACAATACCTCGTTCGCGAGGTGCAGAATGAGATGTGTCATCGGAGTAAAGAAGCCTGGCGGAAAGATCTTCTCTAGCTTGACTATCAACTCCGGTGCCTTCTTATGCAATTTTTCAATCACCTCTTTACTTACTTCTTTAGCACAGAGCGTGCGGAAGAAATGGTAAGCTCGGCAAGCACTCGCCAGACATGCTCGGGGACATAGCCTCGAACCATCACCGGCATTATCCGCTCAATCCATACATGGTAGTCATGACTCTTCAGGCCGGTCACTTTGCCCGTTGAAAGATTGACTCCCTTACTTATATTCGATGCATAACCATTGGTGAACGTCAAAATTTGTTTCAGCCAGATAAGTACTTCTTTTTTTTCTGGCGGTTTAAGGACAAAGTCAGCATCTGGCTTGAACCAGTTTTTTCGACCGCCTGTGGGAGGCTTCATGTTCAGGCGTGGTCTATCACAAATTCTCTGTTGATCGGCTCTAGCTTTTACGTTATCCTTCGTCTTATCAGGAATGTTGAGGATCGTGTGGAAAAGGGACTCTGCCACATTCTTTTCGGTGTGCATCACATCAATATTGTAAGGAAGTTTGAGGTCCTTGAAATAGGGAAGCTGCGAGAAGGGGGTAATGTGAGTCCAGTTGTGCGTCTCGCCATATCCCTTGAAGCCTTTGGCTTTGGCTTTGGCTTTGCCTTTGACTTTAGGCTTGAGATCTTTTAGCTGAGCAAGAACATCTGCCCCCGAAAATGTTGGAATCTCGGTTACTTCATGAACAACCCGGCCTTTCGTGAAGTTCTTCTTGTCTTCCCTGTCTGGATGGTCTGGAGGGAGGAACTGTCGATGCAGGTCAAAGGCTACATACTTGCCACCCTTACTCAGCCAAATCATTCGCAGAGCCTGCATGCACACTGGGCATGGCATCTTACCACTTGTACACCATCCGCAGAATAGAGCATAGCCGGGAAAGTCATGCATGCAATAGTGCAACCAAACTTTCATCAAGAAATTTCTCTGCAGATCCCGGTCGTATGTCAACCTCGGAAAGTACCAAGAATGGTGCAAGGCATCCACAAGCGGCTGCATAAACACACCCAATTGCTTCCCCGAGTAGTCAGGCCCCGGAATGATGAGCGACAAGAACATGGTCTTCCGTTGCATTAGGGCACCGGGAGGAAGATTGAGCGGAATTACAAACACAGGCCAGCAGCTGTATGGATTGGACGACATACCATATGGATTCAACCCATCACCTGATATGGCTATTCTGACATTCCCAGCCTCGGCTGCTTCTTCGGGGTATTCTTCATCGAATGACTTCCATGCTTCCCCTCCCGATGGATGTACGATTTTTTTTGGATTGTACCTTATACCTTCCTTGTGCCACTTCATCATTTTGGCAGACTCCTTCGTGATGAAAAGGCGCTGCAGTCTTTTTATAAAATCAAGATACCGAAGAACCTTAACGGGGATGGTTAGCTGCTTTTTCTCACCATCCTCACCGACCACCTCAATGTACCGAGACGAACCGCACTTCCTACAGTACTTGTCATCCGCATACTCGTGCCTAAACAAAAGGCAATTCTTCGGGCAAACATCTATTTTCTCATAATCCATAGAGAGTGCCTTCATGATTTTCTTTGTATCGTACATGCTTTTCGGCAGTTCATGACCCTCAGGGAGGCTGTTAGCCCATACTCCCAGGAATGCTTCGAAGCATTTCTGGCTACAGCCGTACTCAGCCTTGACTGCAATCAGTTGCGAGATGGCATCCAGCTGAGATATTTTCGCACCCGCATAAAGAGGTTTCTTCGACGAGGCCAAGACCTCCAAGAAGGCCTTTGCGGTTGCCTCCGGCTCCTCCGGTTCATTCTCTGAAGGTGTCGCATTTGCCATTTCTGCAACAATGACATCATCTAGCATGTCCCTGACCCCGTCGTCCTCATATCCATCGATGCGTTGTCGCATCACCTCCTCTCTACCACGGTCCTGCTCGGCTATGTTTATCGGCAGCATGTCAAAGTTTGGCATATATCTGTGCGTGCGAAGGTGCTCACTCATGTCCGTCTGATTTCTATGGTGACGTCTGGCACATCTCGCACAGGGGCATGGTGGGATAATTCTCATTGGACGACGGAATATCTCCTTCAAATACACATCGGTTTTCGCGATCCACTCTGATGTTACTCGATTCCGACGGATAAAACCACTGTACATCCACTGATTATCTGCCATCCTCTGCTTTTTTGCAACCCACACAACATAATTAAGGATTCACTTAAATTAATCACATCAAATTTTCAGTTTCTACCGCGTTAAATCCACCTACATCTCTAATAGGTAAAGATGGGTCCTAATCCCGCCCGAGGATGTGTAGATTGAGTACGTTCTTCATTCTACCCCGTTCCGAGACAAAATTTCGGCAGCACCTCCCCGCTGTTCTCCAGATACACGTCTCGGCAAATAGCCGAGAGAATGTGCTCCGGAGAACAATGGGGAGGCACCGCCGAAATCCTGTCTCGGAATGGGGTAGAACATGGAGAACATACCCAATCTACACATCCTCGGGCTGTCCATGGAAAACGCTGGACAATCCGAAACAGCTGCGGTGATAAATATGCAATTGAATGCATATTTATCGATGCAACCATTTCGGACGGGAGACGCCTAGGTTACGCCAATTGACTTGAGAATGAAATCTAGTGACATCAAAAAATGGAGGAGATGGACTTGTAGCTCACCCTCGGCTGTAGGGGAAGGAGTCAAACAACAGAGGGATGCTCAGGGAACAACATCGGACGACGGTCACTTTGATGAAATGCAACACCGCAAAGCCTGCAAATTCCATCGGGACAAAAAATTTAGAACATCACAACTCATAGAGCATATTTAAAACATTTAAACATGCATTCATTTATTTTTGCATCATGTAGGCAAAAAAACTAAAAACATTAACAATATATTCATCATCGCCATCACATATTCATCATCATCATTATCACCTATTCGTCATAATCATTGATTCATCTCATCGAACCAATTTTTTTTGCAAGATATGCAACATATAGCATCTCATCTAACCAAAATTTTTTACTACCTATCTCACTATCTATCTAACTATCTAACTATCTACCTACTAACTATCTCACTATCTATCTAACTATCTACCTATCTAACTATCTATATAACCATCTATCTAACTAGGTATCTAACTATCTAAATATCTATCTAAATACCTATCTAACTAGCTACAAAATTACTAAAAAACACTAAAAATACATAAAATTTTCACCTTCGAGAGGGCCGGCCGGAATTGGGGCGGGGAGGCGCGGCGTCAGGGCGGGGAGGCCGGCGGGGGGTCGGGGCGGGGCGGCCGGCGTCGGGTC
>NC_057798.1:636267526-636268551 GCF_018294505.1 Triticum aestivum
GCTCGGGGTGGGGCGGCGCAGGTCGGAGCGGGGAGGCACGGGCGCCGGTGTGCTCGGGGCGGGGTGGCGCGGCCGATGGCGTGCTCAGGACGGGCGGCAGAGGAGGTGGGCGGCGGCGGTAGGGGTCGCGGTCGGGTGCGGTTGAGGGAGAAAATGAGTGGAGGAGGTCGGGTGCGGTCGGGTGCGGTGCGGATAAGGTTGGCCCTATGCCAACGGCATGGCCGTCGGCATAGGCCTGGGCCCCACATGTCAGCAGCCCGGGGGAGTGGATAACGTGCACATATGCCGACGGCCCGGCCGTCGGCATAGTTGGGAGGCCTATGCCGACGCCGTCGGCATATATGCAAATCACAATTTTTTTAAAATAGTCCCACCTCGTCGAGGAAAAGCAATTTGACCTGTTTAAATAGTTCACTAATCCATACGTTACAAGCTCTGGTATTCATTAGACTTATATGAAGAAAACGAACAATTACTCTGAGACTTTCAGTGCCCGGGCAGCCGGCCCGGTGCCCGAGCACTAAAGGTTTCAGAGTGATAGTACGTTTTCAATGATGAATACCGAAGTTTTTAATCAATTCAATTATTACATTTTTAGATTTTTAGTTTACCTTCTGTGTGGGACCCGGTACCCGGTGCGACGACCGTGACACCGGGAACCTAGTGGGTTAGGCGGGACGGGGGCCCTGGGGGGGGTAGCAATGCCACTGGAGCATCGCACCGGGACCTCATACATGTCGTACAGTGTGCTGGCATGTCCGAAGAGGCGGCACGCGTCTCCGGGGTGTGCCCCCTCACACGGACGGCGCCGCCACCGGCACCTAGAGCGGGGAAACGGACGCATCGGGTCTACACGGAGGGGATCTTACTGTGGGTTTGGCCCGGATATTGCTCTAAAGTGTTCGTATAGGCTGACCTAACACGACCGGGTGGATAGTTCCACTGGTCAAAACCCGTCTGTGCAAAGTCAAAGGGCTAGATCTCGTGGTCAAACGCTATAGGGTTAGGCGGGACGGGGGCCCTGG
>NC_057798.1:636269142-636270558 GCF_018294505.1 Triticum aestivum
GTAGACGTTCTGCGGTAACGATGCGGCGTGAATATTATTAAATACTCGGAGCGCGATAAAATCATGATTTTTTACACGACGCGGGCACATGTGTTGTAGGACTGATGGTAATTTTTCATAATTGTTCGTGATGGAGTAGTATCTGAACAATTCCCTCTATGCGGATTGCTCTTCGCGTGTCTACGACTGTGGCCGGCGGCCTCCGGGGGCTAGCATGCCGCCAAATCTTGCGTAGGCGGCCTCTCACAAGTCTGGAAGTGTTGTGGCGGGTGCAAACGCCCGGCACGCGTCTCCGGGGTGTGCCCCCCCTCACGGACGGCGCCGCCGCCGGCACCTGGAGGGGGGAAACGGACGCGTCGGGTCTACACGGAGGGGATCTTGCTGTGGGTCTGGCCCGGATGTTGCTCCAAAGTGTTCCTATGAGCTGACCTGCCACAACCGGGTGGATAGGTCCACTGCTCAAAGCCCGTCCGTGCAAAGTCAAAGGGCTAGATCCCTTGGTCAAACGCTACAGGGTTAGGCGGGACGGGGGCCCTGGGGGATAGCAATGCCACCTGAGCATCGTACCGGGCCCCCATACATGCGTGGTGGTGTGGTGGCATGTCCGAAGAGGCGGCACGCGTCTTCGGGGGGTGCCCCCCCTCACGAACGGCGATGACACGGTAGTAGACGTTCTGCGGTAAGGATGCGGCGTGAATATTATTAAATACTCGGAGCGCGATAAAATCATGAGTTTTTTACACGACGCGGGCACATGTGCTGTAGGACTGATGGTAATTTTCATAATTGTTCGTGATGGAGTAGTATCTGAACAATTCCCTCTATGCGGATTGCTCTTCGCGTGTCTACGACTGTGGCCGGCGGCCTACGGGGGCTAGCATGCCGCCAAATCTTGCGAAGGCGGCCTCTCACAAGTCTGGAAGTGTTGTGGCGGGTGCAAACGCCCGGCACGCGTCTCCGGGGTGTGCCCCCCCTCACGGACGGCGCCGCCGCCGGCACCTGGAGGGGGGAAACGGACGCGTCGGGTCTACACGGAGGGGATCTTGCTGTGGGTCTGGCCCGAAAGTTGCTCCAAAGTGTTCCTATGGGCTGTCCTGCCACAACCGGGTGGATAGGTCCACTGCTCAAAGCCCGTCCGTGCAAAGTCAAAGGGCTAGATCCCGTGGTCAAACCCTACAGGGTTAGGCGGGACGGGGGCCCTGGGGGGTAGCAATGCCACCCGAGCGTCGCACCGGGCCCCCATACATGCAGGGTGGTGTGGTGGCATGTCCGAAGAGGCGGCACGTGTCTCCGGGGGGTGCCCCCCCCTCACGAACGGCTATGACACGCTAGTAGACGTTCTGCGGTAACGATGCGGCGTGAATATTATTAAATACTCGGAGCGCGATAAAATCATGAGTTTTTTACACGACGCGG
>NC_057798.1:636272240-636293228 GCF_018294505.1 Triticum aestivum
TGCACGGACGGGCTTTGAGCAGTGGACCTATCCACACGGTTGTGTTAGGTCAGCCCATAAGAACACTTTAGAGCAACATCCGGGCCAGACCGATGGCAAGATCCCCTCCATGTAGACCCGACGCGTCCGTTTCCCCCCTCCAGGTGTCGGCGGCGCCGCCATCCGTGAGGAGGGCACACCCCGGAGACGAGTGCCGCCTCTAATTTGGACATGGCACCACACCACCCCGCATGTATGAGGGCCCGGTGCGACGCTCCGGTGGTATTGCTATCCCCCAGGGCCCCCGTCCTGCCTCTTCAGACATGGCACCACACCGCCCCGCATGTATGAGGGCCCGGTTAGACGGGAGGGTGTACCTGGGGGGTAGCAATGCCGCTAGGTGTTGCTTTGGGCCCTCCTACGGTTGTGGAAGCGTGGTGGCTAGCGCAGGCACCCGGCACGCAGCTCCGGTGTGTGCCCCCCATCTCCGGCGTCGCTGTGGGGCACTGCGCGGCGATAGCAACGTCCATGAGGGGGGGCAATCGATATACCATCTGGGTATGTTTTTTTGGTTAGATAAGGCACATTTATATTGTGAAAAAAACAGGAAAAAGTAAATAATATAAATAAAAAAATAAAAAAAATAAAAAATAGAGATATGCCGATGGCAAGGCCGTCGGCATACCTGCGCACACGGCCATGGATCGATGACGTGCCTAAGGGCGCGGATCCATGACGTGGCAACATCCATGGGCCAGACCTATGCCGACGGCCGATTTGCCACCCCACGGACAGGCGAGTGACGCGGATTGATGACGTGGCGGGCGACGCGGATCAATGACGTGGCGTCTATGCCGACGGCCGCCGTTAGCCCGTCGGTGTAGACTGACACCGTCAGAAGGCCGTTTCCGTCCGGGTAGCCGGGCCCACGTGCTATGCCGACGGCCTTCTCTATGCCGACGGCCACCGTAGGCATATTTCTAGCGACGCCGACGGTTGAACTTTGCCGACGGGGGCCGTCGGCATATATTGATATACGCCGACGGCTTTTCTATGCCGACGGCCTGGGCTGGGCCTTCGGGATAGGCCAATCTATGCTGACGGGGGCCGTCGGCATAGGTTTGGCCGTCGGCATCGCCAGTTATTCTGGTAGTGACTTGAACTGATGACTTCGATTTGGCGAGCCTACTTGTCTTCTCCAACAATTCAACTAAGGCCAAAGGACATGTTGCTTTGAGCTTAACATACCCTTGGCTTGTCATCATGTCATCCATTCCTCGTGTATCCAAAGCGGCAATAAACCGAATGCAGGTATCATTCAACCTGCCGCAATGGTGCCAGTCAGCGAAAGCCAGCGTAGTCACCACCGTCTTCACGTCGATGTTCTTACAGAGGATGCTTTCACATAGAAGCTTCAACCTCTCCATGGCATACCGATCTGCCGCGACAAGCAAATGGCAGACAACATCTCTATAGTCATCACGCCCAAGATCATCCATGGCAGGCAGTGAATCGGTGTATATAAAGTGAAGCAGGGCCTCGAACACAACGGGCTGCATGTCGTCGATGGTAATACGGCTCATGTCCTTCTCTCTCATGGCGCCAAACAGCTCTGCTTTGAACACCGGCGACCGCATGGCGAGCACCAGCTTGTGGGCGGGAAAGGCCTCTCCCTGGACCTCGAAAATCACGTCGGTCCCCTCTTTCCCCTGCAACAGCTTCCCAAGATGATCCGTGATGTCCGATGGCGGGGCCTCCTCGACAAACGATTTCTCATCCTCGACAATTGTGACGGCGCACTCAATGGTGAGGCGATCGTCGCGGAGGTAAGGCGACGCCTCCAGCTCGCTCCTTTTCTTGAACACCCAATCGCCGGAGCAGCTGGTGCCGCCGGAACCGAACTCGCGAGTCTTTGTCATCGTGTGCGGCGGCGAAGATCCGGTGACGTCCACCAGACTGAACTTGAAGGACGCCGTCACCCTAGCGTCCCTGTGGTCGCTGCATAAATCGAGGAACACCCCCACGTAGTCTCTATAATAATCGAGGTCACACACGCCCCAGGGGTAGACCCGAAATTGCCAGTCGTAGCCTCCGACGGAGAACGCGGCCGACGTTGCGTAGCTGCCGGCCTGCCGTGTAGTAGCGACCGGTGCAGGCTGTACCCTGCGACCTCGAACACGTGAGAGCCTTGCTGCACCCCCACCGTGCTCGCGGCGTGGCGCGTGGCCGGGGTGCTTCCCATCGCCGCGCTGCGCGCCCTTGTCTCGCTCTCGCTCTGGCTCACAGGGTTGGGGTTGGGGTTGTTTCGGGTAAGACCTACGAAGCGGAAGTGAGCATTTTATATGGAGGCAACGGGGCCGCTGGCCGGGTTTGGACCTGGACTAGTCGGACTCGGAGGGCCAAGATAGCCTTCCTTTCCGACTCTGGGGCGGATTTTGTCGATCCTCGTGTCGTGATTGACTTCAACCGGCATCATGGTGCACCAGTTCGTTTTCCCCAGATGGTTCTCTCTGCTCCAGATCGGACCATCGAGGCTGCATCTCTCTCGGTGCTGACCGTCACCTGCATCAGGTATGCCGGCCGCAACGTGTACTTCCCTACCACCGGTTCCGGGTAATATTCTGCCATCCATACTTCAAACTCTGAATCCTTCCTCGGTTCCTCCTCACTTAAGGAGCTGTTCGGGAAGCCTCCAGCTCCGCCAGATTCAAAGATCCACAGAGTACCTATTTCCCAGCTCCGTAAATTTAAACTGCGGCTCCGGCTGCTCCGGGAGCGGAGTTACGGAGCAGGAGGGACTCCGAACAGCCCTAAGTTTGCCGTTCTATAACTAATTGATCTTGTGTAGAAACAAGCGGCAGGCTCCCCGACGGGGATGAACAAAAGCTGTCGGCTGTTCTGCCTAGCTAGCCCAACAGAGAATAAATAGCAGAACTCGGCTAAGCTCATCGTGCGCGTGCCTTATACTAGTACGACGAGTGGTTCTACTGAGTATATGGTGTTCATTTCATGCGTTTGGCATTGTCAAAGCTGGGAGGCACGACGTACGGTCGGGGCATGGCAAGTGGCGTTGGAAGCACATGGTGACTTCCGTTTGTGGTACTCTACTAGTGACGGACCTCAAGCAGTCAAGCTTGGAGGCAAGGTTTTCACTTTCAGTTTCAGAAAAATTTCAGCACCAACCGAAATTCTGTGAAATTCAGTGATTTCAGTTTGCATTTCAGACAAAGGGGCGAAATATTCACTTGAATTCAATTAAAAAATTGGAATTATTTTTGAATACTTGAATTTATGTGTACTAATGAAGTTGCTAAAACATAAATATTTCAGTGACTGCTGGAATTAGTGAAATTCAGTGAATTTTATCGAAACTCACTGAAAGTGAAAACCATGTTTGGAGGTGACAACTCTAATTTTAATTTTCATTGGTTATACATGATGATAATGGTGATATTTAACCCGAGATACAATGCGAAAAAATTAGTCAAAGGGCACACTCACTGTATGGCGTACCTTTCACATGATGGGTTGGCCAGGAATCTCACCTATTGGTAAGTTTATCTACCTGTTGTGTATGCTTGCGTTGTCTCGTTCACCTAAGCAAACTATGCCTTTAAATCCATATTCTGGGAAAAGGTAAGGAAGTGTGCCCAAAGTTTTTGTTTTCTTCCAAAAAGGAGGCTTGACCCCGGGCCTCTGCATCATTGTGATGCACACATCCATAACTTTGTCCAAAGTATCAGGTTCTTTTGTTGCAAGTATTGCTTGGACTTGCTCTTCGGAGTGAAAACCCATCATCCAACCCTTAGTGGTTGAATCCATCAAGGACTACTGAAAAGTGCACATAAACTTTGTGCAGTGTTTTTTTTGGTGAGGGCTCCTCGAATGTTATTTGTAGCTGAACCTTTGCAATTATATCAAATGTTTGCTCATGTTTGATGTCCCAAAGTTTCATTTGTTTGAATTTACTATTCATGAGGGTGTAGGGGCCCATGAGGGTGTAGGGGCACCCGGGTGCAATCACACCTTTCTCCCCATAGAAGTGTGGTAGTGCAGACCTTCTCCTTTCTTGATGGACAAGTAAGAGTTATGATTGCGATCAAATGTGATACATATAGTTCAACAAGCTATCATTTATATGTTGGTGTAGAATGCTAAATACCCATCATCTTGACAAAATGAAATTGTTGGCACGACATAACTATTCTCTTTTCTGAAACATCACATATATTATTACAAGCTAGACACTCATGATAGAAGGATGCAAAGCCATTTATGGGATTAACTGCGAATGTGAGATGAAGATATTGATTTGTCAGTCCTACATGTTGATGTCTTCTCCCACAATTGTACTAAAACCAAAGGACATGTTGGTTTGATCTCAACATATCCTTGGCTTGCGATCACATGTTGCACTTTGGCATGACTTTTGAGGCCACAACTTTACTTTTTCTGTTTAATGATTTGATTATGTGCATCCTCAGTGTCTTTGGTTAGTTCTCGAGTCTCGACATAGGGTTGTTACACAATCCGAGTGCACCTGGTATCAACTCAGTATGTTGATATATTATCTTTCACTGAAAAGATCAAATGGTCGAACATCCTCCCCGTACAACAACTTTTGTTCTTTCACACCCCTCATAAAATATGGAGTGCTCAGAGATGGAGAAACAGGGGCGGAGCCAGGATTTGAACATGAGGGGGGCGATAAACCAATGCTTAGAATGAAAGAAATTGTCAGGACCCCAACTCAATGCCACATCGATCTAGCATGTAACACCTCATATCACTTTGCGGCCTCACGCACGGTATTCCCACGGGTGTCGCCTTACCTTTGCCCGGGACCGTTTGCGCCTTTTGGCACACGTATATGACAGTGTCGCTAGCATCCATATGATAAGGAGCCCGGGCTGACATGGCTAGTCGTAAACCCAAAGTGGCACAGACTTACAGGGACAGGCATCCATGACCCAGCATCGAACGTGTCGGTCATCAGCGAGCGAATCCAGGCTGTAGCACTGGGCTAGCAGGACTCCGGTGAACCGGGCTGTAGCGGGCTAACAGGACTCCGGTATTCATCGCGTGACATTTCCCCGAAGGGACAGACACAGGAACGAAGAAGGACACATGCCGGTCAGCCCAAGTGTTCCGGAGCAGCAGCAAGCTACCATGGCTCAGTGGAAACACTAGGAGACATTTCCCGGTAAGAGAGGCTACTAAGGATAAACAACTAGATAGCCAGATCCCACACATACCAAGCATTTCAATAACATACACACAATATGCTCGATATGTGCAAATACAACATGGCATCACAACATGACTCTACGACACAAGTAAATATTCAATAGGCTCCGAGGAGCGAGATATTACAAACATGGGCCTTATGACCCAACAATCAGAGCATACAAGTCAAAGCACATGCGGAAGCTTAACATGTCTGAGTACAGACATCTATAAATGAAAAAGGCTGAGAAGCCTGACTATCTACCAATCCTGCCGAGGCACAAGATCGTAGCTGAGGTAACAAGCTAAACGTCGAAGACCACGCGGAATTACTAGTGAGACTGAAGTCTCTCTGCAAAAACATAAAATAGGCAAACGTGAGTACAAATGTACCCAGCAAGACTTACATCAGAACTATCTACATATGCATCATTATCAACAAAAGGATGGTGGGGTTTAACTGCAGCAAGCCAGCTTTGACTCGGTGGCTATCCTGAACTACGACTGCAAGTAACTCTTTTGAGGTGGCGCACACGAGTCCACATATTCACCAACCAATACACCACTATGGAACCGCTCCCGTCTCCCTACGAGAACGCCATCCATAGCACTCACGCTTATCTTGCGTATTTTAGAGTATCCACTTTCACTTGTCTATGAACTGATATAAGCAACCCAGAAGTCCTTTTCCGCGGACACGGCTATTCGAATAGATGATGTTAACCCTGCAGGGGTGTACTTCTTCATACATGTTTCCACCACTTAGCGTCTGCACACGACATGTGCTCGGCAGACTTCAAGCGAAAGCTGACGTGGGTGTAGACCACGACCTACCTAAACACTCAAGTCTCTAGTCCAGGTTTATCGCCTATTCGGGTTCCATCCATGAGGAGATCCGGCCGGAGTTTCGCTCACAGCCCCAAATGATGTGAACAGGGTTCCGTGACACCAAACGGGCGCCCGGTTTACCCGGCCACGTGCCTACCGCATCACAGCCCACCCCTACGGTCAGCGCTGTCCACGGCCTCCAGCATACTACAAACACCAGAAACTATTTGCAACTCCTGGACAGAGGACAAGGGTGAATAAGAAGTCGAGCGGGGTCATATTTCAGGGCCCAATGTATGGTAGTAGCTGAATCATGGATCACAAACACAGAACTCAGTTCCTGAGGACGGCTTCAATGAGACAACCCACCATGTACTCCTACATGGCCTCTCACCGCTACCTTTACCAAATCGTGTTCACATGCTTAGCTCACACACCGTAGGACATGTTCACACACCTCTGATTCATTCCCGATGAATCAGACCTGACACAACTCTAAGCAATAGCAGGCATGACAAACAAGCATGAATGAGTAGGCACAACAGGGCTCAAACAACTCCTACTCATGCTAGTGGGTTTCATCTATTTACTGTGGCAATGACAGGTCATGCAAAGGATAAAGGGGTTCAACTACCACAGCAAATAACAGTTGAATCGATGTTGTCCTAATGCAGTAAGAGAGCAGGAGCGAGAGAGTGGGATTTTATCGGAATGAACAAGGGGGTTTTGCTTGCCTGGCACTTCTGAAGATAACATTGAGTCTTCATCAGTGTCAACGATCACATCAGCGGTATCACGTCTATCGAGAGGGGACAAATACCGGCAACACAGAAGGGAACACAATCAATGCAATGCACAATATGATGCATGATCATGACATGGCAAAATGAATGTGTTTTGGGCTAATGCAACTAGCAACAGATTAAATGAAGTTGGTTTGAATACAAGATTCAAATTCAAACTCCATATGTGATTATTCAAATGCCATTCACTTCATTTGTCCTAAACAGTAGTGATAAGTTGTTCTAACATGCATGAAAATGGTACAGATGGATTCCTTGAATTTTTCTGATAATTTTTCATATATAAATTATTTAATTTGGAGTTACGGTTAATTTTCTATGATTTTTAGAAGTTTTAGCTATTTTCTGGAATTTATAAATCATTTTTGATTTATTTTAATTCTAGAAACAAATACTGCGTCAGCATGACGTTGGCATGACGTCAGCAAGTCAACAGGGGCCGGCTCGGGTCAAACCTGACCAGTGGGGCCCACTGGTCAGTGACTACGGCTAATCCTAATATAATTTAAACCTAACCTAGTTTAATTAGTCGGCCCGGGCCCGCATGTCAGTGAGTCAGTGGCTTAATTAAACTTAGTTATTAATTTAACCAAAGGTTAGCAGGGGACGGGCCCACACGTCAGTGACCCAGGGGGGTCAAATCCCTGGTCAACCCGGCTAATCCACCGGCGTCTAACCGCCGGCAACGACCAGACGCGGCGGTGGCTCGCCGGAATGGCTGCTCCGGCGCCCATTCGATGCGCGGAGGGGTTCTACAGGGAGCTCGAGCTCGTGTGCATCCAATGGAGCAAGCCAGAGGAGTTGGGGTTGGCTGTGGCGTCGGCAGCGGCGAGGGAGGCGGCGGCCGGAGTTCGGGCGAGGTCGGGGTTGGCATTAGGGGGCACGGGAGGGGTAGCTAGTGTGTGTGTTAGGTTCCTGGTGAGGTGTGGAGCACGTTGCCGTGCTCGGTAGCTAGCTCCGGTGGCTCTGGCCTTGTCCGCGTCATCGCCGGCGGCGAGGAGCTCACGGCCCCGGTGGAAAGGGCGGCTAGCGTGCGGGAACGAGCGCGGGGAGGAGGGGAAATGGAAGAGGAGCTCACATAGACCCTGTAGAGGTGGATGGCGAGCTTGAGGGAGGCCGGACGGCGACGAATTTGACGACGGCGATCCTCGGTGGCCGAGGAGGGGAAAAAGCGTCGGGGTGGTGCTTCGGGGCTCTTCCGGTCACGTGGCTCGGTGAGGGGGTTGGTGACGAGGTGCAGGAGCTCGGGAGCACGTCGGGGAGGAGAGGGGGTGGCGGTGGCCGCGAGGGAGCTCGTCGGTGGCGGCGGCTCCGTTCGGTCCGGGCGAGAGAGGGGGAGCAGAGGAGAGAGGGGATGCAGCGGGGGAGGAAGAGGAGCGAGGGGACACGAGGCCTCGTCATGGCGTCGCTAGGGAGGCCGGGAGGAAGCAGGAGGTGGCCGGGAAGCAGGAGGTGGCCGGGGCGCGTGGCCGCGCGCGCCGGGCGCGTGCCCGTCCTCCTGGCAGGGAGGAAGACGACAGGGGAGGGAGTGGAGATGGGCTGGGCCGGCTGGGCCGCGCTGGAGGAGCTGGGCCAGGTAAGTGGGCTAAGGTGAGCGCCAGGTAGTCCTCTGCTCGGTTTTATTATTTTTTTTCTGTTCTGTTTATTTATTTAATTTATTTTGCCACTGTTTTTGAATTTAAAATAATTCAAACAATGCCAAAAACTCCTCTGAATATTTTATATTGCTAGATGGACTTTTCCAAAAGCTTATAAAATATTTCAGGGGTATTTGAAATTATATTCCAATTATATGAATATAATTCAAATTCAAATAGCTAATGAATTAAATCCAAAGTCCCAAAAATAAATCCTTAAAAATGTTCAATATTTTGGTTGGGACCAGAACCCTTACCAAAAATTATCAAACATTTAAGAAGAGCATTTTGGAGCAATGAATGAGATTTCTAGGGTTTTTGCCCCTCTTTTATTTAAGTTTTTGAGGCTTCCAAAATTCCCTCAGTTCAAATTTTCAGAATTTAAACATGATGCACACATGAGCTAGCCTAGAGCACTACCAGCAGCTAGGGATGTGACAGAAATATCATGACATGTTAAGTCTCGTAATAACGTTGAGGACAAAGCATAAGAAATATTCATAGACCTACAAAATGAAGTTACATATCTATTAGCTTAAACTCAGCTCTACGACCACCAGTGTCGAACAAATTGATTATCTCATCGGATGTGATCTTTACAGCTATTTCCTTCCCAATATAGACGACCATGTAATGCCGAAGAAAGTCATCTCCCATTCTGTTTCGAATACGTGTCTTGACTAGTTTCATAGCTGAAAAAGCTCGCTCGGTTGTCGCGGTTGACACTGGAACAGTTATGACCAACCGTAGTAATCTATCAACCATTGAGTACGTAGCAGCTTTACTTGTATTTAATAATCAATGAGTCAAATAAGCAAAAGTTATGAACAACTGCAGTAGTCTATCAATCATTCAACCATTGAGTATGTAGCAACTTTACCTGTTTTAAATAATCTAATAGTCAAATCAGCAAGTGAAGGCGAACTCTTTAGCTCCGGATGGTTGCAAACATCAAGCTCGAAATGGGGAAGTTGAGACTCCAAATGAGCTCGTTCTTGACTAGAAAAGTCAGCAGGATAAAAAATTTCCACTAATGTGCATATATTAGACACGTCAAATGAGTCATGCCGTGGATCCAAAGATGCACAAAGTGTCAAAAGCTCTGTGTTTTGAACACCGAAACGATCATTTAGCTCAACCAATTGTTGATCTATGGCAACATTGAACACATCTGCTTTGTAGTGATGTAATGTAGTAGTGTTATCATGTTTGTTGCGAGACTTTGTTACATCTACATACCTACAAATCACATCATATATTAGTAAATATGATAAATAATATACTATATTATATGAACAAGAAAATATATGTTACCTGCTATTCAGATCAGGGATGTCAATCTCATGCTTCAAACAAAAAGATTGAACCTCCTGAAGAAGGGGATCCCAACCATCTTCTCTCAGCTTACCAAGTAGCACCTTTGTGGTTGAGACCAAATCTAATGCATTCAGAATATCTAGTGACTTCTTTTGGAGTGTTTGACATAAAACATCAGTGATTTTCATGATTTTCTCCATTAGATGTAAAATGAACACAAAATCAAATGACATAATTATTTTTAGGGCCCCTACGACATCTCCTCTAGAATATTTCGAGGCTGCACGGTCATTTGCTATACTCCTTAGGACCTCAACTGTAGCGCCAAACATCTTCTGTAAACTCTGAATTGACTTGAAGTGGGAACTCCATCTAGTGTCACCAGGTCTTTGTAAAGTTCCTATCTTATTTTGCCCTTTTCCTGTATCGAGTTCTCCCAATTCAATTTCGCGTGCAATCTCCGCAGCTTTATTTGCTAACAACTCATCATTACGTTTAGTCGATGCGCTAACAACATTTATAATGAAATTTGCATTTTGGAAAAAGTTATGCACATCATGTACCTCCCTTGACATGGCAACAAGCGCTAACTGTAACTGATGAGCCATGCAATGCACATAATATGCATAAGGGCAGTCATTCAGAATTAGAGCCTTCAATCCATTCCATTCACCTCTCATATTATTTGCCCCGTCATAGCCTTGTCCTCTAATGTCTTGGACATTCAAATTATTATCAGAAAGGACTTTGCAAATTGCCTTCTTGAGAGTCAAAGTAGTAGTGTCAGTGACATGAATTACATCAAGAAAACGCTCCTGTATGAACCCCTCGGTGCTCGGGAATCGAAGAACCAATGCCATTTGCTCTTTCTTTGATTCATCTCGTGCTTCGTCTACCATTATGCAGAACTTGCTAGTACCAATTTCATCTCTAATTTTTTCCTTAACTCTACTAGAAAGTAATGTGAGGATTTCTAGTTGCACTGTATGGGAGGTGTACTTCGCATTCCTTGGAGCATTTTCCAAAACAACCGCATTCACCTCTTTGCTATAAGAAGCCAAGAACCTCACCAGATGAAGAAAATTACCCTGATTACTTGATCCCGGAGATTCGTCATGGCCTCTATAAGCACAAGCTTGGAATGTTAACCATCTGATGAAATCAACAAGAAAAAAGGTCATAACTTGCTTTAATGTACATTATAAAATATTTGAATTCTCAAAACAGAGAAGTTTGCTTACTTGATGCAATCAATTGTAACTTTAAGCCTTAGCCTTGCATCTGCGACCTTTTTTGCACACACTTTCACCATTGACTTGTCAATGTGAGTCAAACTATTTTTCAGATTATCATGACACCGCTGAGAAAAGTTATGAGCGGAGTTGGAATCTTTGCCCATGTGAGTTAAGAAAGCACATTCGTTTCCATCATTCACCTTCTTCTAATTATTAAATCCCTTGACTGTGAATGCATCAGAGCCACACCTTCCACTTGGCTTTTTTGTGAAGAGAAAACAAGGTAGGCAGTACGCACGATGTGTTTCCATCGACTACTCAAGCCAAGGAAAAGAATTGAAATAGCTGTATTGAAATCGACGACGATTTTTTCCTGGTTTATTATATGGATATTCTCTCATGTATGGTTGATAAGCTCCCTTCAAAATATAGAAGCGGCGTGCTTCTTCTTGCTCATCATGAGGGAGTTCCCAAATTTGCTGGCACATACCGGGGTCCCTTACATATTTTGTGCTTTCAATTGTACCTTCTCTTGCTGCAACTTCTTCCGGTGCCACAACCTGTTGCTCATCAGTTTGCATATCAACAGGAATATCATTTGTTTGGTTATCTGCAACAGGTTGCTCCTCAGATGGAATCACATTTTCGGCACCAGTAGTGTTGGAGCTTGAAGTTGACCCAACTGGCGTGAAAAAGAAATTTATCCCCCTAGTTGTTGGTGCTTTTCGCTTCCTCATTGACTACTATATAAAGGAAAACCATGATTAATAGATTAATTCACTATTCTGTAGACAACACTAACACACCAGATTAGGATAGTAGGATTTTAATTCATAATAACTGATAGCTACAAGTACGTAGTGGTACCTTCCTCTATCTGATCTTCCTTTCTCACTGCAAAACTCTGATGTAATGAAGCCTCCTTCTCTCCTCCAGTACTCCCTCCTTAGTCCTTACACACTGGACACACAACGGACAAAGACGACAGATCAGCGCAGCCGATAGGGTAGGGGCGGCGGCGGCGTGGTGACTGTTGAGCGCCTTACCTGAGCGGGAGCGGTAGCCGGGCAGCCGGCGGCTGGGCAGCAGCGGCAAACAATGCCCTAGTGTAGGACATGATCAATGGATTGATTGATCGCATGGCCGCATGGATGGATTGACACTGAGTCAATGAGTCAATGACATGGGCTATTGGGCTTTCGGTCTAGAATGGTTATTATATTAGTACTCATATGGGTTAATTTCTCTAAAATAATCTTATATGGGCTAATGATGTGACTGTTGCTGTTCTTAAAATTATCGAAGGACGTGAGAGTGCAGAAAGCATTAATCAGACTTACCTGGTTCTTATACCAAAGGTAAAAAATCCATCTTTGCTCTCACAGTTCCGCCCGATAAGCCTTTGCAACGTGTTTTATAAAATTGCTTCCAAAGTTATAGCTAACCGTTTGAAGCTAGTTCTTCCAGAGATTATTTCTTCAGAACAGTCTGCCTTTGTGCCAGGACGTTTGATCACAGACAACATCATTGTGGCATATGAATGTTTACATTTTATGAAACGGAATAGAGCAGTTAAGCATTGGCATTGTGCTCTCAAGTTAGACATGATGAAGGCGTATGACAGGGTGGAATGGGATTACCTGAGAGCCATCATGTTAAAGTTGGGTTTTTCTTCAAGATGGGTGAACATCGTTATGGATCTGGTGAGCTCGGTATCTTATTCTGTGTTATTCAATGGGAAGAAGCTACAGGAGTTTAAACCTAGCAGAGGTATCCGTCAGGGAGATCCAATCTCTCCTTACCTGTTTTGTTGGCAGCGGAGGGCCTTTCTGGCCTCTTGAAAATTTTAAGTGAGTCATCTCAACTTGGGGGGATTCAAGTGGCGCCTACGGCACCACCTGTTAACCACCTTTTATTCGCAGATGATAGCCTGCTGTTCTTCAAAGCATCTGGTGGAGGGGCGACAGAGGTGTCAAACCTGTTGGAAACATATTGCCAAGCGTCAGGACAGAGAATAAATGCAGCAAAATCGTTTATTTTCTTTAGCAAGAGATGCCCATCTAATCTCAAGGAAGAGATAAAAGGTATTCTGAATGTCCCCAACGAAACACTTAATGACAAGTATCTTGGTATGCCTTCGGATGTGGGAAGTTCGAAGTTTGGAGCTTTTAAATATCTGAAAGACAGATTATGGAGCAAAGTTAAAGGGTGGATTGAGAAAACTTTATCTATGGCGGGCAAGGAAGTGCTTGTTAAATCAGTTGCACAAGCAGTACCGGTATATTCCATGTCTTGTTTTAAATTGCCAAGGGGACTGTGCGAGCATCTTAATAAACTCATTCGGCAATTTTGGTGGGGAAGCAAAGATGGGAAAAGAAAACCGGCATGGGTATCTTGGAAGGCTCTGACCCAACCAAGATTCATGGGAGGCCTTGGTTTTAGAGATTTCGAGCTTTTTAATCTTGCACTCCTGGCAAGACAATCGTGGCGAATTTTGCAGCACCCGACATCTTTTTGTGCCCGGATTTTGAAGGCAGTTTACTTTCCAAACGGCACAATTCTTACAGCTGAGCTGGGGAGCAGACCGTCGCAAGTATGGCGAGCAGTTTTAGAAGGAAGGGAGGTGCTTCGTCAAGGCATTATCAGGAGGATTGGGGATGGATCAGCTACGAGGATATGGGCCGACAACTGGATCCCAAGGTACGCTACTATGCGACCTTTGGCATGCCTCTGGGCCAACCCACCGACTCTGGTGAGTGAACTAATCGATAACACATCAGCCACATGGAATAGAGCAGCATTGGACCAAACTTTCTTGGTAGCAGATACTAATGCTATACTGTCTATCCCCTTGTGCACCTCACGGATGGATGATTTCTGGGCTTGGAGCTTAGAAAGGAATGGTAATTTCACAGTCCGTTCAGCGTACCGAATGTTAGCAGACACTAAAAGGCGAAGGGAGGATTGGCTTGAGGGTAATGCAGGCATGTCTAACTACGAAGCGGAAGCCAAATCTTGGACATCGCTTTGGTCTGTCCAAGTGCCCGGGAAGGTTAGAAATTTCCTTTGGAGGCTTGCTAAACATTCCATTCCCACCGAAGATGTTCGACACACGAGGCATATGTCCGATGATGACAAATGTCAGCTATGTGGGATGCAGGATAGCTGGTGGCATTCACTGATGCAGTGTTCTGTTGCCCGGTGTGTCTGGGCCCTTGTGGATGATGACGTTGCTGATTATATTCAGGCTTCTACAAAGCAAGATGCTAAGCGCTGGTTATTCTGTATGTTTAATGATTTACCACATGCTAGCATGGTCAAGCTGGTCGTGACTTTGTGGGCATTATGGACGGCAAGGCGTAAAGCTATCCACGAGGGAGTCCTGTAGAGCCCTCATGCTACACATGCTTTTGTGACTAGCTTCATCTCTGAACTAGATTCTCTGAAGACCCCGGCGCATGTTGCACAAAATGTGACTGCGACTAGCTCGGGAGCAAGGCCTACTAGTACATGGTTGGCCCCTACTGTGGGAGTTGCGAAGATACAAGTTGATGGAGGCCAGGTGAGGAACGGTAGGAGAGGTGCAGCTGCGGCACTCTGCCGAGACCAGAATGGTGTCTATTTGGGGTCGTCGGCTATGGCCTTTTCAGATATTTCTGACCCAGCAACGCTAGAGGCGCTAGCTTGTCGAGAAGCGCTGAACCTAGCTTTGGATTTATCAGTTGAACACATTATCATCGCATGTGATAACAAGACTGTGGTGGCGGATATCAATAACGGAACTGAAGGTCCATACAGTGCTATTATCAAGGAGATTCGTGCCAGGTCAAGGAGTTTCAGAAGCTGTGAGTTTATTTTTGAAGGTCGGGCGAGGAACATTGATGCCCATAATTTAGCTAAATTTTCGTCTTCTTTAGATGCTGGTCGCCATTTGTGGCTGGGAGTACCCCATGACCAGTTTGTTATTCCTGTAAACCGTTCGGCATCGCCATAATAAAGCTTTGGTTTACCACTCAAAAAAAAATTAGCGCATATACAGTATACTACGTATACTACTACCTACTAGAAATCGTTGGGGGGGGGGGGGAGCGATTGGCAGGGGTCTAGCCCCTGCTCGCCCCCCTGTCTCCGCCCCTGTGGAGAAAGATGGCATCCTTTCTCCCACTTTGAATTTGTGTTCGCTTGTGCTCCCCCCTTTACATTTACATACATTAATTTATGTTTGAAATACATAAAATCATCCCAATTAAATCATAAAAATACATAATGGTAACACCACACTACAATTATAAGAAAACGTGTCAGTGCATTCAGAACTATCATAAGAGTTTTTTTTTTGTTTTTGCGAAAGAACTATCATAAGAGTTATGCCTCTAGAAATGTTCCAGCTTGGCGCCGACTCTTACCGTGCCATATCAGATTTTTGTCTAAGGTCGCATAATTAATGTGGAGAGATGATGAAACCCATCTGTAATGTAAGAGACCATCTCTAAACATAATACATTACATATACCATAAAATGTTATAGTATCATCCAATTACGCTTCACGATCTTAATAAAAGTGGGGGTATAATTTAGCAATACATTTTATAAAGTTATTTTCATAAATATTAAGTCAATATAAGATAGAATGCATTGGGGTAGTTCTCTTTAAAATTACACAATCTACTACGAGAGCACCCAAACAGCCAATGCACTTGTCGATGATGCTAGATCAAAGGTTCGCTTCGAATTATGTAAGAACACTTGTGGTCTCTTGTTGCTAATTTATTACAACAAATATCACCATTATAGCAAATAACAAACAAGACGCCGATTTTTGGGACATGGTGCCACGCGATGCTGAAATCTCGGCCACCCGCTTGTGCTTTAAGATTACTAATTAATATAGGACATTTTCTAATACGATGGCAGCTACTCAATAATGCAGTGGAATACGCTGCAGTGAGTGGGCCATGACACTTTCAATTCGCATATGCACTTTGTCTGATAGTTGAGTTTTGGCACTCTGTTAGATGTGTTGGATTTAAGTCCCTGCTGGGTACTTCATATCCTGCATGTCATTTAGAATAGTCTTTATACAACCAGTATGAGTTAATGGGGTGGCTTGTGCGGGGCATGTCTTTTAGATATGCTTCATGCAGGTGCGTGTGTATGAAGAACAATGTTGAATCTTATCATCAGACTGGCTGGGTAGAAGGCAAATTTATTTACACAGGATTACTTGAAGTGTGAGCTACGATTCGGCCACGTCATAAAAAAACTCCCATGTGAGGAGCTGGAGAATCGGTGTAGGTGTAGGGCATTAATGAACACATGAATGACACTAGGACATAACATAAAATGCTGGTGTTGTTGGAGCTGATGGACATAAAAATTGTTGGCATGGCGGAGAGGATCGAGAGAAAGAGAGAGGAGAAGAATATGGACTATTATTAGACGGTCATTGGGTGACACATACCCATCAAAGCTCTCTGTGTGTGTGAGAGAGATGTGGACTGCAACAGGTACAATTCCATGTATGAGTTCTAGCTTAGCCATGCCATGAACAAAGAGCAAGAGCTAGAGAAGCAAGATGAGTGAGAGATGAGCTGCAGAATGAACAAGGGATGGGGAGAAAATGCATGCGATGGTGCAGGTTGCCGTTAATGTACGCTGCAAGCAAACAACTGGGAGAATAACTCGTCTGATCAATAGTGTGGGATTAGTGTGGTCATCAATGGGGGTTTAGCTGCACTTGTGCAGATCTGTGGGCCATACTCATCTATTATCTGTGGAATACGACCTATATACATTTTGGCAATGTAAATACAACATGAATCATGAGGAAATGAGTGATGTGGATAGCATCCTCACGTGACACCATGTCCACTCATGATATATCAATAACAAACACCACCTATAAGGCGTTGTTCCTCTCCGGCCAGATCGGCGGCGGTGGCGTAGATCGGCGGCGACATGGAAGTGGTGTGGTGGCGGCGGGGGAGGACGACACCAGCAACGACGGATCTGGCCTTGACTCATGTTGGGCTAATTCGTTGTGCTACCGATCTCAATCATCGTCGGCGGGACACTGCTTCTGGACTTGATCTGCAACACGAGGATGTCTGGGGCGCCGGCCCTAGGCTTGGTGGTGGTGGCCGTCTTCTTCGTCGGAGTTGGTCGGCCGGCTGGCTGTGCTCGCATGGTCATGCAGTGACCGGCGGCTTGGCCGGTCGGCGGTGGCGGAACTTGGCCGGTGGCAGCGGCAAAGTTCTGTCTGGATCCCGGGGCGGCGGCCCTGGAGGGTGGAGGCCGGTGAAGCTCGGGCTTCCTGCGGCGGCATGGCGTGGTGCAGTCCCTGTCCAAGGCGGATCTGTGACGGCGATCTGCTATGGATTGGTTCGGATCATTAACGGTGACGAGCGCGTGGGATCCTTCTCGGCGGCTCTCGTGGCTTGGCGAGGCGAGTTGGGAGCCCTACTCCTAGGCTCCAGTGGTGGCACACTCAGGCAGTGGCCGGTGCGTCAGGGATCCCACGGTGGCACTATTGCTGCGGTTGGTCGCCGAATTTAGGCGGCTGAATCTGGAGCTTTGAAGGCGGTCGAGACGGTGCACAGGTTGTTGGGTGGATTTCTTGGGACGAATCCAGGTGAAAACCTGATCTTCGGTCGATGGCCGGAGACGGTGATGACGATGCCCTTATCATTGTTTCTTTCATGAAGGCATCTTCGAGGTGAAACTCCCAACTCCACTCAATACCTCCGGGGGAATCCGTAAATCAACTGATCGGATGTTGGCGGCAATCATGTGTCGTAACCCCCTTGGGGGCGACATTCTTGGAGGTGCACTCGGCTTCGCGGGACCAGCGAAAGGCTTCTTTGGTGGAGCGGTGCTTCATCCATACATTTATGGCGACGGATCTGGACGGCGTGGCGCAGTGCAGATTCAGAGTTTGATGTGGGAGGATGGACTCGCGCGGGAGGACGACGTTGTCTGGCGTCGTGGTGGTGTCAATGGCTGAGAAACCTGGCACGGTAGATGCAACAATACAACTCTGAAGATGGACTCATGGCAGGTGGCTGCTGTGGCCCCATACCCGGCATGCGTCCTGGTTGAGGAGTGCGCCGGACTGGTAGGTGCCCCATACCAGGCATGCGTCCTAGTTGGGACCTCAGGTCTTAGATGTTTAGAGCATCTCCAGCCGTTGCCCCCCCCAGGAGGCGCCTAAAATCGCTCCCTAGGGGCGAGCCAGCGCAAAAACCCGGCCTAGGGGCGAGTTGGTCCCCAGTCGCCGGCCCCAAGGCCGCCCCCAGGCGCGTCTAATTGTTTAAAAAAAAGAAAACGTTCGGCGACGTTGGGTTAAACACGGCTAAGTTCAACCAAACTTCAGCGAGTTCATACATATTTAAAATATTTTACAGAAAAGAAAAAAACACTACTTGGCCCGCCGTCGCCCTCGCCGCTCCTCGCCGCCCGCCGCCCTTGAAGCTCTACACACCGAACTGCATGTAGTAGTAGTCGTCGTCGTCGCCTCCTCCATGGCCGCCATCCCTGCTGCACCCCTCCCCAGGTTGGCGCGGAGGGTTGGACGGTCCGGGGGCGTCCTCGTCACTGTCGAGGATCACTACGTCGTGCTCGTCCTCACACCCATGCCTGCAGGCAGCTATCTCCTCAAGGGCTCGGCGCTGCCGGATCATCTCGTCGCGGAGGTAGTCATCCCGCGCCCACTTTAGGGCCTCCTTGTCGGAGAAGCCGCGCCGCGCTATGGCCTCGTACTCCGCGGGGAGGCCGGGCTCCGCCTTCGTCCTAACGAGGACGAGGCGTCCAGAGGTCGGTGGGGGGGGGGAAGGGGAGTCGGCGATGCGGGTGCGGTGGCTGACCTGCGTGTCCTGGGGCTCCGACTTGACGGGGCAGAGGCAGGGAGAGCCGGTCTAGCGGTCGGACGAGGAGGAGGACGCCCCCGGGTCCATGTGCCTCAGCGTCCATGAGCTCCCATGCCGGCGGGAAAAGGACGGTGGAGCGGGGTATTCTAGCCTGGGCGTGCTGCTGCCCTCGATGTGCTCGAGGACGGCCTCCAGTGTGCGGCCGGGCACGCCCCACCATCGACGGCGGCCTTCGGAGTTGAGCCTCCCGGAGGGCACGACGCCGTTGGTGGCCTCGAGCTGCTCGGCGTGGCGGCGACGGAAGTAGGGCTCCCACAGCGGGTTGTCGGGGACGTACCGTGGACCTTCCCTCGCCGCCTACGGAAGAGAGGCGTGGATACACGCGATCTCCGCATGCCGCGCCGCCCTGGTGGGTGGTGGTGGCACAGGGACCCCGCCGGCGCTGATCTTCCACGCCCCGGGCACCCGCATGTCCGGCGAGACCGGGTACTCGGCCTCAAAGAGGAGCCGAGTTTCGTCCTCGTGAAGGTGGCGGCGGCCGAAGCCGTTCGCCGCCGTGCCGCCGCCTGTGAAATGCTCAACCATGGTTGAACTGGAGACAGCGAGAGGAGAGGGAGGAATGGGGAGGAACGGGCGTCGGCGATGGAGTGTCTGTGCGTCATCGGCGCGCCGGGGGCGGCTTATATAGGCGGAGGCGCCGAGCGTACACGTGGCCGCCGTGTGTACGCATGGCGGGCGAGGGACGCGCGTCGTTCGGTCTTCACTGCGCCGCCCGTGAGGCATCAATGGAGGAGGCTGGCCAGCGCGGCAGCTTTGGCATTGATTCGCCGCGGGAAGCGAGGCGATGTGGACGACGAAGCGGCGAGAAGAGCCGAGTCGCTGCCAAGGAGGGCCCAGCGGTTTTTCCGCCAAAAATGTTTCGGCCGGCGCCCCCAGCGCGCCGGATTCGGCCTGGGTCCGCCGGCGCTGATATCGGCCCAAGCCGGCGAAAAACGGGCTCCTGGGGGCGCAACTAGGCCGTTTTTTCGGCGTCGGCGCGAAAAAATTGCCTGGGGAGGCCGTTCTGAGGCGCGGGTGGAGATGCTCTTATGTTTGGCTGCGATGTCTGTTTGGTATTAGACCCAGACTATCAGCGCCCCTTTATCAATTGGATAGGTGTAGCGACAATTATTGCTTAGACGGTGGCTTCAGTCTTAGTGTTGTATGACTCTGTGAGGTCTTGTGAGAATAATTAATAAAATGACCGCATGCATCGCCCAGATGCAGAGGCCGGGGGTCATCCTCCTTTTCTAAAAAAAACCCTATAATTTGCTTTTGGAATCGACGATTAACAGTTATGATATGATCGTGGTCAATTGTGAATTTGTGATATATATAATTCAACAAGATGACATTTGTATGCTGATGTGAAAATAGTGATTACCCAACATATATTAACTATATAAATTGTTTGGAGAAAAACTACTTTCTTCCTAAGGAGCAGATATATATTTTTGTGAGCAAGAAACTCAATAAAAGAAGTAGCAAGCTATTTATGCAATCGAACCGCCGACTTGAAATGAAGACTTTGATCTGCTGACCCTACGTGTCATCTCCCATAGTTCCACTACAGCCAAAGGACACGTTGCTTTGAGCTCAGCGTATCCCTGACTTGCGATCACATCATCCAGCTCTGTTGTACTCAACGACCAAATAAACTGAACACAACCATCATTCAACCTACCACATTGATGCTGACCCGCTAAAGCCCATGTAGGTACCGCGGTCTTCACATCAATGTTTTCACAAAGGATGCTCTCACATATAATCTTCAGCCTTTCCATGGCATACCGATCGGCAGCAACAAGCAAATGCCTGATAATCTCTTTGCAGTCATCTTGGCCAAGATCATCCATGGCGGGTAGCGAATCATTGTAGATAAAATGGAGCAGGACCTCAAACACGGCGGGGTGCATGTCACTGATGGTAATACGACTCATGTCCTTTGCTCTCAGGCCAACTCCACCGCGCGACCCCATCTTGTTCGGCTGCGTTCGTTTGTGGTAAAACGGACGACTAACGCGGCCCAACGCGCAGCCTTAAATGGATAAATGTCTG